>NC_091204.1:15939167-16206667 GCF_040958095.1 Procambarus clarkii
CACGCACACACACGCACACGCACACACACACACACACACTCCCTTACGAGTGTGCACTAAACATCAGTAAAGTGTGCAGAGTTGGTCCTCCACACTGACAGCTGAGTAGACAGCGCTTGGGATTCGTAGTCTTGAGGTTCCGAGTTCGATCCCCGGTAGAGGCGGAAGCAAATTACTTTCATCTTGATGCTCCTGTTTACCTAGCAGTAAATATATACCTGGTGAGTTGGACAGCTGCTTCTGGCTTCTTCCTGCGGGGGGGGGGGGTAACAAAAAGGAGGCCACGTCGAGGACCGGGCCGCGAGGAAGCTAAGCCCCGAAAATCATCTCAAGATAACTAAGATAACCACCCGCAGGTCCTTCCGTCCACTGTATTTTTCATCCTGAATTAAGGCTGCTGAAAATGGTTATTAAACTTTAACTCAGCAAGTTGTAACGTTATGAAGAGAAGTAAAAGCGGTGAGAAGATGTCTTGAAGATGAGCATAGTGAATAAATAAAGTCTTCCTACATCATAAAAGGTCAAAATACGCAGAAGAGACATAACGCCCAAGCACCAGCCAGGCACATTACCAGAACGACAAACTGGACGCCGTCTCAATAGCCTTAAATCACTTAGACAAAGTGATTAGTCTCCCAGACGATGTGTATATACAACCAAAACCTGAGACTAACCTTTGAGTATGCAGCCACGGCACGGAACTCCTGCCTGATGGACGTGCATCACTAGAGTAAACAATGTCCAGAGCAGTACAACAAGACTCGAACCTAGGGAGGGAGCCGGTCGGCCGAGCGGACAGCACGCTTGACTTGTGATCCTGTGGTCCTGGGTTCGATCCCAGGCGCCGGCGAGAAGTAATGGGCAGAGTTTCTTTCACCCTATGCCCCTGTTACCTAGCAGTAAAATAGGTACCTGGGTGTTAGTCAGCTGTCACAGGCTGCTTCCTGGGGGTGGAGGCCTGGTCGAGGACCGAGCCGCGGGGACACTAAAAAGCCCCGAAATCATCTCAAGATAACCTGGGCCTGACTGACGGGCAGAACCTGCACCTCACCACTCTAGAGAAGAGCAGCGTGGAAGCTATGACGGCAGCAAATGAGATTCTAAATGGAATTGACAAATTAGACAATGTTTATAACTGAGAATCTCAAAATGAGAGGTACAGAGGTAACCTGAGACGCGAATAAATCGTCGAGAAGCCGAACACAGATCCTTCGTCATACGAGTTATAAAATATATATATTTATATGTATCTATATATATCTAGCCGTGATGGATCTCTGTCACCTGTGATAGTTCCTCCTGAACCTTCCAGCCCTCACATAAGACACAAGACGAGGATGACATGGAGTTGTAACTTGAAGGAGAACTATCAAGTTCAGTCTGGAGTTTGACACCAGGCTAGCAGCCTCGGCCCTCACCAGCCTGGCAGCCCCGGCCCTCACCAGCCTAGCAGCCTCGGCCCTCACCAGCCTAGCAGCCTCGGCCCTCACCAGCCTAGCAGCCTCAGCCCTCACCAGCCTAGCAGCCTCGGCCCTCACCAGCCTAGCAGCCTCGGCCCTCACCAGCCTAGCAGCCTCGGCCCTCACCAGCCTAGCAGCCTCGGCCCTCACCAGCCTAGCAGCCTCGGCCCTCACCAGCCTAGCAGCCTCGGCCCTCACCAGCCTAGCAGCCTCGGCCCTCACCAGCCTAGCAGCCTCGGCCCTCACCAGCCTAGCAGCCTCGGCCCTCACCAGGCTAGCAGCCTCGGCCCTCACCAGCCTAGCAGCCTCGGCCCTCACCCACCAGTCAGTCGGCCGAGAACAACAGAAGAACACCCCTCGGCCGCGAGCACTGAGGCAGGCCAACTAACCTGCAGAAAATTGAGAGTGAGGGAACTAATTTATGGGCGTGGTGTTGAGTGATGTTCAGATGGCGGGCGGGCAGTGTTGTGGGAGTAAACAGTACGCCAGGTGGGTCAACACAGTCAGATGAATCAACACACAGCCAGGGGGGAATATATATATGTGTGTGCAGGAGAGAGAGAGAGAGAGAGAGAGAGAGAGAGAGAGAGAGAGAGAGAGAGAGAGAGAGAGAGAGAGAGAGAGAGAGAGAGAGAGAGAGAGAGAGAGAGAGAGAGAGCCCAATCGTTTCCACGTTACCCGCGTCTATCAATAACTTCACTTTTAAATATTTCTTTTCTTACTCACCTGCCTTGAGTTAAGCCCAGATGTCTGCTATATTAAACTATTATCTTACTCCATATAGTAAGTTATTCCGCTATTCTTAATCTTAGTTATTCTACACACTAAGTTATTCTTAATCTTAGTTATTCTACACACTAAGTTATTCTTAATCTTAGTTATTCTACACACTAAGTTATTCTTAATCTTAGTTATTCTACACACTAAGTTATTCTTAATCTTAGTTATTCTACACACTAAGTTATTGTATGTTAGTTATTCTACACACTAAGTTATTGTATGTTAGTTATTCTACACACTAAGTTATTGTATGTTAGTTATTCTACACACTAAGTTATTGTATGTTAGTTATTCTACACACTAAGTTATTGTATGTTAGTTATTCTACACACGAAGTTATTCTATGTTAAGTTATTTTTTAAAATTACTTATATCTTAACATACAAAATATCAGAATATTACATTAGTCTGTTGTTCCATATATTTATGTTATAATCGTGTTAATATGCATTTTGTTTACACAGGAAATAATAATACTAAAATTGGGCATATATCATATATATTATTTGTTTCTTAATGATTAACCTCTTATTATGCACCCCATACCCACCCAGTGCATGGTTGTCAGCCCCATAACCCCCCCACCTCCCCCTGTGTATGGTAGTGAGTTGGTCCAGATCAAACACTTACCCTAGGATTACGAGTCCAGAGCGCTGTCCACTCAGCTATCAGGGCCCGTCTGTGTGTGTGTGTGCGCGCGCGCGTGTGCGTCAGTGCTCCATCGCCCCCAAGTCTTTGATAGTCATGAAGAACCTTCAGCAGTCATTCCATTAACAGTTATATCATTATATATCATTATATATCATTATATTTCCAGGTCTACCTTTCGCAATTTTTATTTTGGTATAGAGGACGAGCGAGAGCAGAGAAACACACGTCTGGTGAAGGTATACATTGGCCCTCGTTTATCCTGGGAGAAATATCGCTCGTGTCAAGGAAAACATCCCCCCCCCTCCCCTTGGGGACGGAGAGAGAGAGATAGAGAGAGAGAGAGAGAGAGAGAGAGAGAGAGAGAGAGAGAGAGAGAGAGAGAGAGAGAGAGAGAGAGAGAGAGAGAGAGAGAGAGAGAGAGAGAGAGAGAGAGAGAGACAGAGAGAGAGAGAGAGAGAGAGAGAGAGAGAGAGAGAGAGAGAGAGAGAGAGAGAGAGAGAGAGAGAGAGAGAGAGAGAGAGAGAGAGAGAGAGAGACAGAGACAGACAGACAGACAGACAGACAGACAGACAGACAGACAGACAGACAGACAGACAGACAGACAGACAGACAGACAGACAGACAGACAGACAGAGACAGAGACAGAGAGAGACAGAGAGAGAGAGAGAGAAAGACAGAGACAGAGAAAGAAAGAAAGAGAGAGAGAGAGAGAGAGAGAGAGAGAGAGAGAGAGAGAGAGAGAGAGAGAGAGAGAGAGAGAGAGAGAGAGAGAGAGAGAGAGAGAGAGAGAGAGAGAGAGAGAGAGAGAGAGACAGAGAGAGAGAGGTAACGTGACAATGCAAAGAGGGAGAGTAAGACAAACAGAAAGGTGAAGAAAGGAGGATAAAAGGGCAATAGAAAAGAGGGGGAGACACAGAGGGGGAGACATAAGGAAAAGGAAGAGGAGTAGGTTCAGGAGAGGAAAGGAGGAGATGAAAGAGGAAAAGTAAAAAGCAACAACTAGTAAGGAGGAGGAGGAGGAGGAGTGAGGAAGGAGGAAGATTAGGAAGAGGAAGGGGGAGAGGGGAGGGAGTAAAAGGGGGGTGGGGGGGGGAAGATAATGGCGTCACCATTCATCACCGCCGCCATTAGGGAAATAATAAATTAACTCGCAGCGGTTGACCCCCCTTCAAAGAGCCCCCTCCACCCCACCCCCCCTCCCCCCCCCCTCCCCATGAGGGTAATGTAATGGAACCATTACAGAAGTCTGCCTTGTTACCATGTAACCATTGTGACGTCACGCCATAACAGTCACCGTCACCATGTACTCAGTACCGTACAATAACAATGACCAGTACTGTGTCTACTGTGTCTTGTGAACTGTGAAAACAGTCACTTATACAGACATAAACATTGATGAAAATGGTTTCTGACTTTGAACTTTAAGACTATATAGCACTGGGAAGGGGTCAGGATAAGGACTTGGGATGGGACGGGGGGGAAGGGAATGGTGCCCAACCACTTGTGGACGGTTGGGGATTGAACGTCGACCTGCGTGAAGCGAGACCGTCGCTCTACCGTCCACCCCAAGTGGTTGGGCTTGAGGGACCGGTGAGGGAAAGGGGTGCTAAAGGTGTAAGGGTGCACCCCTGCATCCATTACAAATAAAATAAATAGAACACCGATTTAACGAGTTTAGAACACGTGAGAGAACACCGGAACGAGGGGACGTAGTTTGAAGTTAGATAACAGATGTCACAGAGACCTAAGAAAGAATTACTATCTTCTTGAGATTCTTGAGGTTATCTTGAGATGATTTGTTTAGTGTCCCCGCGGCCCGGTCCTCGACCAGGCCTCCACCCCCAGGAAGCAGCCCGTGACAGCTGACTAACACCCAGGTACCTATTTTACTGCTAGGTAACAGGGGCATAGGGTGAGAGAAACTCTGCCCATTGTTTTCTCGCCGGCGCCTGGGATCGAACCCAGGACCACAGGATCACAAGTCCAGCGTGCTGTCCGCTCGGCCGACCGGCTCCCATGGTGTGAGAATTGCTGTGGATAAACGTCTGGAAGAATGCCTTGGTGGATGGAAGTGGTTCAGTTCATATATTATGTGTTTTGCTTCTGCCAAAGTATGAGGAATAGAAAATTTGTGACTTTCCTGATAGTACAAAATATTTTAAAATACTATAAGACAAAATTTTGAAAATCGTCGTGGAAGGGGAGTATGTGTCTCACACCTATACGTGGTTCCCCTCTTGAATTGTGGCTACCCCCGACCCGACCATGTAGGGAACGTACCCCATAGGAATCAAGGTGCAAATTCGGGTCAGGCTAGCCTTGAGCGTCTGGCCTCCAAACTCACACGGACAGACATACAGTTATTCTAATTTATATATACAAACAAAAATAATACAAATTATACAAAATATACATAAAACACACACACACACACACACACACAGTAAGGAAGGAATCGTTCAGGACCTTGAATACCACTTATGTCAGACCAATCCTGGACTATGCATCTCCAGCCTGGAGTCCATACCTAGTTAAACAAAAGACAAAATTAAATAAGATTCAGCGTTATGCCACCAGACTAGTCAAAGAACTGAGGGTATGAGCTACGAGGAAAGGCTAAGGGAGCTAAACCTTACGTCCCCGGATGACAGAAGAGTAAGGGGAGACATGATAACTACCTACAAAATTCTCAGGGGAATTGACAGGGTGGACAAATACAAACTATTTAACACGGGTGGAACACGAACAATGGAACACAGGTGGAAACTTAGTACCCAAATTAGCCACAGAGACATTAAAATATTGTATTCAGTGTCAGTAGTTAGTAAATGGAATGCATTAGGCAGTGATGTGGTGGAGACTGACTCCATACACAGTTTCAAATGTAGATATGATAGAGCCCAGTAGGCTCAGGAACCTGTACACCAGTTGATAAGACAGTTGACAGACGGGACCAAAGAGCCAGAGCTCCACCCCCGCAAGCACAACTAGGCGAGTACAATAGGAAAGGCGGGGTCCAAGAGCTAATAGCTCGATTCTACAGATACAAATTGTAAATACAAATAGTAAATACACACGTACATCGGTGATATCTTTCATCAAATCTGGATTCGATTTTCCACTGCCAGAGAAAATTTCCGGTGGGCCGACAGCTCCGTATTTCCTGTACCACAGTGGACCCGGGGAGTGGGGCCGTGGAGGGAGGGAGAGTGGTGGGGAGGGAGATAGGGAGGGAGAGTGGTGGGAAGGGAGAGTGGTGGAGAGGGAGATAGGGAGGGAGAGAGCCTCGTTGTAATGAGGGAGTATGGATGGAGTGAAGAAGTGGAAGGTGTAGAGGGAGAGAGAGAGAAAGGAGTTGGTTGATTGAGAAGGTGGAAGGGAGGGAGGGCAAGTATGGAAGGGTTGAACCAGGTCTGAAGGGATAGAGAAGGCAGAAAGGGAAGCGGAAATAGGTTAAGGGTGCAGTGGGAAAGAGGGTAGGAAAGGGAACCCCTACCAGCAGGCCACAAGCCCCCTTCCCCGTGGCAAAGGAAGAATGGAACAAAAAAACCTAGAAGACGTAGTAAATAATCCAACCTCTTGTTTACACCTCCCCTCATCTTGCTTATACAACTTAAGACAAACCCCATAACCAAGCAGGTACACTTACACTTAATATGGGAAAGGAGGAATTCTCAAGAAAGAAATCACAGAACCACCCACTGTAAAGATGAGAGGAAAGATGCTCTAAGGGCTTGTGGTATCTCCTGTTATCTTGGAGCGAAGTGGGACGTGATATCGATTACCTTTATCTTGTCTTAACAATGTTGCTCATTACTGTTCCTCACCGTGGGTGCTGACAGCGCTGCTTCTCCGTCTTGATGGGATTCTTCCCGTCATCTGCGTCTCGGTGCGATTCTTCGTGTAGTATATCTGAGAGAATCTTGGGCGTGTTTGCTAGTTAGGAGTGTGGAAGAGCAGCCTGAGAGAGTACCATGGGAGTCCTGCCTGGCAGATTACTATGGGAGAGTTGCCTGGATGAGTAGCGGCCTGGGAGAGGACAGGATTGGAGAGCTCCCAATAAGAGTTCCATCTGAGTGCTGGCTGAGTGAGCCCCATGGGAGACAAAACACGACCAGTTATGGACGTGTTTGACCTGTCAAAATGACATCATAACCCCCCACATGTACTCACCTAATGGTGAGTACATGTGGTCATGTGGACGTTTGGTGGGCGGGGTCATGTGGACATGACCCCGTGTGACGTGGACAACATGACCGCACATGTGGACCACATATCCGCCTGCAGAACATAGCAACCTGAAGCCAATTTACATAGAAATAACTCCCCTAAACAACTCAAATAATATTTCATACTCCACCCCGTCACCCCCCCCCCTGAAGTATACATATGTATATCAGTATACGCCCCCCCCCCTGAAGTATACATATGTATATCAGGATACGCCCCCCCCCCACCCCGAGGTCCAGCACATGTATGTCATACTCCAGCCATATACATACTGTATGTCATACAATATTTGTATCCTGCAGAATCGAACCATTAGCTCTTGGACCCCGCCTTTCTAACCAATTTATTTTTCCTCTATTATGTTTGCTACATATATTTCTCTCTAACACACACACACACACACACATCCCCAGGAAGCAGCCAATAGCAGCTGTCTAACTCCCAGGTACCTAATTTACTGCTAGGTGAACAGACGCATCAGAGTAGAGAGAATTGCAGGAAAATGAATATTCAGTTTTATATTATAGATGATGAAAGCTTCCATCCAATTGTTTGACAAGTTATACTAGGCTTGTTAGGGGAAGGAAAGGTGTGACTTGTTTGTTAGTTTGGTGGGCGGGATTTGTTAGTTTGGTGGGCGGGGCTTGTTAGTTTGGTGGGCGGGGCTTGTTAGTTTGGTGGGCGGGGCTTGTTAGTTTGGTGGGTGGGGCTTGATAGTTTGGTGGGCGGGGCTTGTCAGTTTGGTGGGCGGGGTTTGTTAGTTTGGTGGGCGGGGCTTGTTAGTTTGGTGGGCGGGCCTTGTTACCGCATTTTGTAACAATGCCTGTAGTGTGTGTGTAAAGATTAGTTAGTGAATTGGGGGATGTATTAGTATTTGTTAGTATGGGAGAGATGTGGTTCAGTTAGTGTGATAATACGTGTGTTTGGTGGAGGTGATTGGAGACCTGATCAACCATCAGATAACTACTTTGGCTGATATTGATTGGAATGTTGTTCCTTTACAGTGCCTTCACGAGCACCCCCAGACCCTCAGCCACATCTCCAGAACCCCTCGTCACACATCACACTACCCACCCCCCTCTCCCACCACATCACCAAATTAACTCATTTAGCTGATATAATACACACACACACGCACACACACACACACACACACACACACACACACACACACACACACACACACACACACACACACACACACACACACACACACACACACACACACACACTACTGTCATTCATATGTAAACATTTACCATTCATAACATTTGTAAATCGTTGGCTTTAGCCTTAACCACTGGCTCATTCATCACCCAGGCTTCACACCACAACCAGTTTACCAGGCACTGTGCCACCCTGGGTGACCCTCTCAGACACTGTGCCACCCTGGGTGACCCTCTCAGACACTGTGCCACCCTGGGTGACCCTCTCAGACACTGTGCCACCCTGGGTGACCCTCTCAGACACTGTGCCACCCTGGGTGACCCTCCCAGACACTGTGCCACCCTGGGTGACCCTCCCAGGCACTGTGCCACCCTGGGTGACCCTCCCAGACACTGTGCCACCCTGGGTGACCCTCCCAGACACTGTGCCACCCTGGGTGACCCTCCCAGACACTGTGCCACCCTGGGTGACCCTCCCAGACACTGTGCCACCCTGGGTGACCCTCCCAGACACTGTGCCACCCTGGGTGACCCTCCCAGACACTGTGCCACCCTGGGTGACCCTCCCAGACACTGTGCCACCCTGGGTGACCCTCCCAGACACTGTACCACCCTGGGTGACCCTCCCAGACACTGTGCCACCCTGGGTGACCCTCCCAGACACTGTGCCACCCTGGGTGACCCTCCCAGACACTGTGCCACCCCTGGGTGTCCCTCCCAGGCCCTGTGCCACCCTGGGTGACCCTCCCAGACACTGTGTCACCCTGGGTGACCCTCCCAGACACTGTGCCACCCTGGGTGACCCTCCCAGACACTGTGCCACCCTGGGTGACCCTCCCAGACACTGTGCCACCCTGGGTGACCCTCCCAGACACTGTGCCACCCTGGGTGACCCTCCCAGACACTGTGCCACCCTGGGTGACCCTCCCAGACACTGTGCCACCCTGGGTGACCCTCCCAGACACTGTGCCACCCTGGGTGACCCTCCCAGACACTGTGCCACCCTGGGTGACCCTCCCAGACACTGTGCCACCCTGGGTGACCCTCCCAGACACTGTGCCACCCTGGGTGACCCTCCCAGACACTGTGCCACCCTGGGTGACCCTCCCAGACACTGTGCCACCCTGGGTGACCCTCCCAGACACTGTGCCACCCTGGGTGACCCTCCCAGGCACTGTGCCACCCTGGGTGACCCTCCTCCTCCCAGCAGATGAGGGGGGGAGAGTTCTTCTGCTCTCTTACACAAACGTCACACATCTAGTGAGCCAGCAAAGATATTATTATTATTATTATTGCAGTGTGTGTGTGTGCTCCAGGAGGATGCTGAGACTCTTAGAACACACTTGGGGTAGAGGATGTGCTCATGTCCCTCCCCCCTTCTCCCCCTCCCCCTTACAGCCTCCCCCCCCCCCCCCCCTCACCAAGACGGCGGGGGTTTCAACAGGTCCAAGTGTGTGGGCTGCTTCACACTCCTCACAGCAAAACACTTGAGTCTGAGTGTGACTCAGGTTCTGGGCGCAGCTTTTAATAAGCTTTGCTACACAGCAGCGTGCTGCTGCCTATATGATAAATCATTTTGTCGGGGACAGGTAGCCTATGGATATATATATACGTTAGGCTTGTATTGAGATTCCTTTAAGGTCGAACTACTAACCCTTCCCCAGAACCAGACGAGGAACTCATAGGGTATCTATTTATTGCTAAGTGGACAGAACCATTGGGTGATAGGAAACGTGCACAACCATTTCTGTTCCGCCCAGGATTCGAACTCGGAATTCCCGATTGCGAGTCGAGAACGAACCCAACTGGAAGTAGGAGGGAGGGAGGGAATTATCAGGGAAAAGCCGCCAAGCCATTACGACTATATAGCACTGGGAAGGGATCAGGATAAGGATTTGGGATGGGACGGGGGGAGGGGAATGGTGCCCAACTACTTGCGGACGGTCGGGGATTGAACACCGACCTGCATGAAGCGAGACCGTCACTCTACCGTCCACCAATAAGAGAAAACCTGAGAGTAATCTACCAATCTACCATTCTACTTTGTCTCCAGACTTTATCAAATCATTGGTTGATGTCCTTTGATAGCTTGCCTCTAGAGGAGTTTTCCCTCATCGTTGTGGTTAGGTTGTAACAAAGTAGTAGTAACGTTTTAACAACTTTGTTGTGAGGCTGTGGTGACGCCCTTACAACCGTTGTGTTGCCATAGTTGTGACGCCCTTACAACCCGTTGTGGTGCCATAGTTGTGACGCTCTTACAACCATTGTGGTGCCATAGTTGTGACGCTCTTACAACCGTTGTGGTGCCATAGTTGTGACGCTCTTACAACCATTGTGGTGCCATAGTTGTGACGCTCTTACAACCATTGTGGTGCCATAGTTGTGACGCTCTTACAACCACTGTGTTGCCATAGTTGTGACGCTCTTACAACCACTGTGTTGCCATAGTTGTGACGCTCTTACAACCACTGTGTTGCCATAGTTGTGACACTCTTACAACCACTGTGTTGCCATAGTTGTGACGCTCTTACAACCACTGTGTTGCCATAGTTGTGACGCTCTTACAACCGTTGTGGCGCCATAGTTGTGACGCTCTTACAACCGCTGAGGTGCCATAGTTGTGACGCTCTTACAACCGCTGAGGTGCCATAGTTGTGACGCTCTTACAACCATTGTGTTGCCATAGTTGTGACGCTCTTACAACCACTGTGGTGCCATAGTTGTGACGCTCTTACAACCACTGTGTTGCCATAGTTGTGACACTCTTACAACCACTGTGTTGCCATAGTTGTGACGCTCTTACAACCACTGTGGTGCCATAGTTGTGACGCTCTTACAACCATTGTGTTGCCATAGTTGTGACGCTCTTACAACCACTGTGTTGCCATAGTTGTGACGCTCTTACAACCACTGTGTTGCCATAGTTGTGACGCTCTTACAACCACTGTGTTGCCATAGTTGTGACGCTCTTACAACCCGTTGTGGTGCCATAGTTGTGACGCTCTTACAACCATTGTGTTGCCATAGTTGTGACGCTCTTACAACCGCTGTGGTGCCATAATTGTGGCGCTCTTATAACCCTTGTGTTGCCAACACTTCCAAATTGTCTAAATATTAAAGCTGTTACCGAAGAAAAAGCTACGTCGTTGGCCCACTTCCAACGATCCCGGGTTCGATGCTCGAGAGATTTTAACATTATTAAATAAAAGCTTTCGTTAAAGAGTCATGTATTTAGTGTTGTTTTGTACTTGTATTTTGTGTTATGGTGGGTTGACAGTGGAGGCCTGGTCGAGGACCGGGCCGCGGGGACACTAAAGCCCCGAAATCATCTCAAGATAACCAGATGGTGGTTGTGGCTATCTCAGCTGGTTAGGGCAATGGTAGCACAAGTAGCATTTAGTAAGGGGCCTCGTAGCCTGGTGGATAGCGCGCAGGACTCGTAATTCTGTGGCGCGGGTTCGATTCCCGCACGAGGCAGAAACAAATGGGCAAAGTTTCTTTCACCCTATGCCCCTGTTACCTAGCAGTAAATAGGGACCTGGGAGTTAGTCAGCTGTCACGGGCTGCTTCCTGGGGGTGGAGGCCTGGTCGAGGACCGGGCCGCGGGGACACTAAAGCCCCGAAATCATCTCAAGATAACCTCAAGAAGAAGAAGATAGTATAATAATAATTAATGGTTGGGATTTGTCGAAATTTAATAAAGTTTCATAGGTACGATATTTTGAGGCGCGGTCAATATTGCTTGTTGACATCTTATCGTGTGTGTTGAGAGCTGCTCTTAGATGTGCTCCTCTTTACGAGGGCATCCTAACCCCTTATGGGTCTCTCAGGAGAACCAGGGAGAGAGAGAGAGAGAGAGAGAGAGAGAGAGAGAGAGAGAGAGAGAGAGAGAGAGAGAGAGAGAGAGAGAGAGAGAGAGAGAGAGAGAGAGAGAGAGAGAGAGAGAGAGAGAGAGAGAGAGAGAGAGAGAGGCTCACATGAGCCACAGGGACGTTAGAAAGAACATTTTCAGTGTCAGAGCAGTTAACAGGTGGAATGCCTTAGGCAGTGTTGTGGTGGAGGCTGACTCCATACACAGTTCAAATGTAGATATGAAAGAGCCCAGTAGGCTCAGGAATCTGTACACCAGTTGATTGACAGTTGAGAGGCGGTACCAAAGAGCCAGAGCTCAACCCCCGCAAGCACAATTAGGTGAGTACAGCAGCAGTGCCTCGTACTAACCTAGTGCCACAACCTAGCCACACCTCACAGTCACTGCCAGTAGGCACTGCTCGCCTACACAACTGACATGAGAACACCATTGTCCACCTGTACACAATTCAGACATGCTGGAGCCGCAATGAACCCCCTCACAGCTAGTCCACGCTGTTAGGCCAAGTGATTTGCTTTAAGTCCAAGTTTACTATATAACCGAGTCCTTATTTCCTGTTTGGAGCTGAGATAAATATAATTATGAGGTAAAACTAGCTTTTATAGTCTTAGAAGAGTGGGTTGAGAACTCCATAAGACATATTTGTCTCTAGTTATGACTGAAGCCTGGGATTCAGTCACCCTATACAGACACATATTGAATGTATATATGTGTATGTAGATGTATGTTGCATTTGTAATTATATGTATATCATAACATTTGCAATTTATGCATGTATGGGAGAGGGAGGTGGCAAGGGTAATACGCAATATAAAACACAGGAATGTATATATATATATATATATATATATATTTAAACATATACACTGCCATAATTAATGGTCAGTAAACAGCAAACAGTGTGTAAACATCACAAAACAAACACAATAAACAAACTCGCCCTCGCTGCTCACACAACTATTAACATCACTTGCTCAAAGATTAATATTTTTATTATATAAATATAGATGATAATTTCTCTCACGAGTGGCCTGTTGCAAGAGTGACCTCTCCTTGCAGTGACCTCTCCCTGCAGTGACCTCTCCTTGCAGTGACCTCTCCTTGCAGTGACCTCTCCCTGCAGTGACCTCTCCTTACAGTGACCTCTCCCTGCAGTGACCTCTCCTTACAGTGACCTCTCCCTGCAGTGACCTCTCCTTGCAGTGACCTCTCCCTGCAGTGACCTCTCCCTGCAGTGACCTCTCCTTACAGTGACCTCTCCTTACAGTGACATTTCCATACAGTGACCTCTCCATACATTGACTTCTCCCTACAGTGGAGAAGAGAGTGACCCCCAAATTAGAGAACCGGATTGAACCAGTTCAAACAAGGAACCGAGCCGGATTGAACCAGTCCCAGTAGCTGCCATTACAAACATCAAAGGAGAACATAACATGAAATAATTAACATGGCATGCGTACCAATATGCATATATATATGTGTATGTATGTATGTATGTATGTATGTATGTATGTATGTATGTATGTATGTATGTATGTATGTATGTATGTATGTATGTATGTATGTATGTATGTATGTATGTATGTTCAGCGTTCATAGCAACAAGCTCAAGGCAGAACTGTTTGTTCGGCAGTGTGTTCACTCACAGGATGAGTGACGCTGCTATGGCGGTGTGTTCACTCACAGGGTGAGTGACGCTGCTATGGCCGTGTTTTAACTCACAGGATGAGTGACGCTGCTATGGCGGTGTGTTCACTCACAGGATGAGTGACGCTGCTATGGCGGTGTTTTAACTCACAGGATGAGTGACGCTGCTATGGCGGTGTGTTCACTCACAGGATGAGTGACGCTTCAACATAGCCCTGAAGGGCTATAACCTATCCTTGCAGGGTTAAAAAAAAACATTAATTCCAGGAATTGTCCCCCCCTCGTCCCTTAAAGGTATTCCCTGACGCTCTTCCCTGCCCCCTCCTTGCTCCCCCCCCCCCACCACCCAGCCCCCAACAATATATCGACAGCCCACACAGATTACACCCCCTCCCCAAGGGAACACCGCCCCCATCTCACCTCGCCCCAAATACCGTATATTGACAGCCAGCAAACTCTTGACATTCAGTCAAGATTTGAACCCCACCAACCCCTGCTTGATGGGGTTCTGGGAGTTCTTCTACTCCCCAAGCCCGGCCCGAGGACAGGCTTGACTTGTAAGAGTTTGGTCCAGCAGGCTGTTGCTTGGAGCGGCCCGCAGGCCCATATACCCACCACAGCCCGGTTGGCTCCGGCACTTTTTTAAGAAAACAGTCTACTTTCCTCTTGAAGATGTCCACGGTTGTTCCGGCAATATTTCTGATGCTCGCTGGGAGGACTGTTGAACAACCGTGGACCTCTGATGTTTATACAGTGTTCTCTGGTTGTGCCTATGACATCTCTGCTCTTCACTGGTTCTATTCTGCATTTTCTTCCATATCGTTCGTTGTCATTTTTCAGTGTAGATCTGGTATCTGGCCTTCCAGTATTTTCCACGTGTATATTATTTGGTATCTCTCTCGTCGTCTTTCTAGTGAGTACATTTGGAGAGCTTTGAGACGATCCCAATAATTTAGGTGTTTTATCTCGTCTATGCGTGCCGTATATGTTCTCTGTATTCTCTCTATTTCAGCAGTCTCTCCTGCTCTGTCACCTCCGTCACACACAACACTGTCACCTCCGTCACACACAACACTGTCACCTCCGTCACACACAACACTGTCACCACCGTCACACACAACACTGTCACCTCCGTCACACACAACACTGTCACCTCCGTCACACACAACACTGTCACCTCCGTCACACACAACACTGTCACCACCGTCACACACAACACTGTCACCTCCGTCACACACAACACTGTCACCTCCGTCACACACTCACAACACAAACCGTCTCAGGATCCAATTTCCCACCGCGGCACAGAGCCTCTTGAGGTCAGATGTCCAGAGCGATCAGAAGAGCTGAAGGCGATGCAGGAGATCGATGCCGACTTATGGGGTTACCCAAGACCACAACTGCCATTGTGTTGCAACCTCGGGTCCAGTGACGGGAGGGAGATGCTGTGGAAGGGAAGGGAAGATGGGGGGTGGGGGAAAAGAAAGAAGAGGGTTGGGAAAGGGGGTGAGGAATAGGAGATGGAAACGAGAAGGGATACCATTTTATCTTTGACTTGCTGCTATCTCAAGCACCCTGTACACAGCTGGTGCACCCTAGCTGGTGCCAGCTATGTGGGAAGGGGGAGTGGTAGGAGGGATTAGGATGTGGGAAAAGAGGGGGGAGGAGTCGCCTGCAAGGAAAGTTTTCATAAGCACTTCCTTCCGTGTTGATGTTTCCGGCAGACTGATCTCTGTAAACACCCAACGTCCGGGACCTCTTCCTTCCCTCCATCCTTTCCCTTTCTTTCTCTTCCCTCTTCCTCACTCTCCCCCCCTTCCCATCCCCCCCCCCTTCCTCCTTCCAGCGCCCACTATCCATCACACGCGACTGGCTATAAATGAATCGCCTCATAACACTCACATATATCATCCCTGTTTACCATGAAAGGGCAGACATGGACTTGAAAAGGAATAATAGTGAGGATGAGTTGATAATCAACATTCTTGCCTCCTTCTTCGCTGTTGTTGTTGTTTGAGAACAAGACACGTGAAGGAGGCGAAAGTGAGAATACACCAAAAAAATTGGATCTCTGACTACAGATGTGGCTCAGGATTGGCATGAATTGGGCAGTTTGGTTATTATGGATCCCCATATACCCATCTTGTGTGCTGTAGTTATCCCGTACCCATCCTCTTAACGGTAATGATGTACTCCTTACCCATCCTATTAACGGTAATGATGTACTCCTTACCCATCCTGTTAACGGTAATGCACCCCATACATCCCGTTAACGGTATTAGAGGCGGGTTATAAAGCGCTTAGAGGCACTTAATTGGTTCAGGAACTGAACCCAAATTGTTTTTTAGCTAATCGTTACAGTACTAAGAAGATAAGAATAAAGATAACTGTAGAAGGCCTATTGGCCCATACGAGGCAGCTGCTATTTATAACCACCCACTCACATAGAGGCGGTTATAGTTCTTATATCCAACCAAGTCCATTACGGGTTCACCATAGACCTGTGCTACCTGGAACTTGTGTTCTGAGTAGCTGAATCTATAACAACAACAAGGTTATATCCATACCAAAGACCCTCCTTGATTTGTGGCCTGACAGTTCGGAGCCCTTGATTGATTGATAAAGATTAAGCCACCCAAGAGGTGGCACAGGGCATGAATAGCCCGGAGCCCTTGTGATAGCTCGGAATTTATATCTAGACCATAAGATGTAGCGCCTCTCTCACGGGAGAAATCTCCCGTCACACAGGGTGCAGTCGCGCCTCCACAGATCTCCAGTATCAGCTCTTGATACTGGTAATGGCTCAAAAGAGCCACCACTTACGGGCTATCCATGCCCGTGCCACCTTTTGGGTGGCTTAATCTTCATCAATCAATCAGCGCCTCTCTCATGGTTTAGACATCAATACAGAGATGTTACACACACCTGCACGGGCTCACCATAGCCCGTGCTTCATGGACACTTCGTCCTGAGTAGCTACATCTGAAACAACAACAACATACACACACTGGAGATCAGTGATCCGCCACAACACCCGCAAGGTGATGGATGGGTTGCTTTGAGCACTCTGCAGATTAACAGCTTAATCACCTCTCAGAAGCCGTAGCAAGGAAGTCGACCAGACCACACACTAGAAGGTGACGGGACGACGACGTTTCGGTCCGTCCTGGACCATTCTCAAGTCGATTGGTCCAGGACGGACCGAAACGTCGTCGTCCCGTCACCTTCTAGTGTGTGGTCTGGTCAACACACTTTAGCCACGTTATTGTGACTCCTCGCCTGCATAGCAAGGAAGTCAGTTGTGACATGTAAACAATACTCAAATATACAGGTTAGATACACAACTCTCTAAACAAATAACGTTTCTATTAACTTCAAGTGAACACGGTCCTAATATCCAAGAGAGGTACGTAGGGATCAACCCTAGAGGATGGAGGGCAGCCTCATACAAAAAGTTAAATTTTCGGCCTCTCACGCTTACGGGCTATTCATGCCCGTGCCACCTCTTGGGTGGCTTAATCTTTATCAATCAGCCTCTTACGCGGTGGGTCAGCAATTCGAGTCTCCTACAGCCCAATGGAATGGGAATACCTCATGTCCAGAGGAGGTTCACTCACCTACCCTACCTGTGCTACACTCTCCCCCCCCCCTCAACCCACAGCTCCTCAGTAATATACACAACCTAACCTAACCTTACTACGGGCTCACCATAGCCCGTGCTACTTGGAACCTCGTTCCAGGTAGCGAATCTTTAACAACAACAACAACCTAACCTCACCAACATTACGGGATTTACTGTAAATCCGCTGATCATTTATATTTGTATAATATGTTTACAATGGTAATTATCAACTATCCTTAGGGCAAGCTCTTCTTTGTTTTAAACAACTCTATTTACATATACTGTAAATATTATTTAGTCAAATTAATATTAGACAATATTGGTGTACCACTGTCTGGGACAATATTGGTGTACCACTGTCTGGGACAATATTGGTGTACCACTGTCTGGGACAATATTGGTGTACCACTGTCTGGGACAATATTGGTGTACCACTGTCTGGGACAATATTGGTGTACCACTGTCTGGGACAATATTGGTGTACCACTGTCTGGGACAATATTGGTGTACCACTGTCTGGGACAATATTGGTGTACCACTGTCTGGGACAATATTGGTGTACCACTGTCTGGGACAATATTGGTGTACCACTGTCTGGGACAATATTGGTGTACCACTGTCTGGGACAATATTGGTGTACCACTGTCTGGGACAATATTGGTGTACCACTGTCTGGGACAATATTGGTGTACCACTGTCTGGGACAATATTGGTGTACCACTGGGACAATATTGGTGTACCACTGTCTGGGACAATATTGGTGTACCACTGTCTGGGACAATATTGGTGTACCACTGTCTGGGACAATATTGGTGTACCATTGTCTGGGACAATATTGGTGTACCACTGGGACAATATTGGTGCAACACTGGGACAATAATATTGATCAAGGGGCCGAGTTTTTTCCCGCATTAACCCATCTAATTACTGGCCTGACCCAATAGTGTTTAACCTGACAGACCAAGTTTTCACACTCGGGTCCTCTGCAGCTGTTTAAACACTGCACAAAATATACAGAGTCTCGGTGGTACAGGCTGGTTAGTTCTCGCCTCACAATCTAGAATTCCGGGTTCGAATCCCGGACGGGACAGAAATGGTTGGGCTCATTTCTTATCACATAGAAGAGGCTGGTCCCTCCGTTAACCCCCCCCCCTGCCACGATAAGACTGGTTCGGAAGAGGTAGAGTGTAATCACGTCCGTTTCATTAAGGTGATCAGATCCTCTTTATGTGCTCAGGAGAGATTCGAGTCCCTTTGATCCTTTGTGATAATGGCTCAAGTCTCTTTGATCATCACCTCCACAGTGTGGTCTCCTGGGGGGGGGGGGGGTTTGTGGTGTGGGGGGGTTGGTTGTGGTGTGTGGGGGGCTGGTTGTGGTGTGTGGGGGGCTGGTTGTGGTGTGGGGGCTGGTTGTGGTGTGTGGGGGGCTGGTTGTGTGGGGGGCTGGTTGTGGTGTTGGGGGCTGGTTGTGGTGTGGGGGGCTGGTTGTGGTGTGGGGGGTTGGTTGTGGTGTGGGGGGCTGGTTGTGGAGTGGGGGGCTGGTTGTGGTGTGTAGGGGGCTGGTTGTGGTGTGTGGGGGGCTGGTTGTGTGAGGGCTGGTTGTGGTGTTGGGGGCTGGTTGTGGTGTTGGGGGCTGGTTGTGGTGTGGGGGGCTGGTTGTGGTGTGGGGGGCTGGTTGTGGTGTGGGGGTTGGTTGTGGTGTGTGGGGGGCTGGTTGTGGTGTGGGGGGGGGGACGCTGGTGTTGACGGCGAGTGGGGAGTGGTGCAAGAGTCTTATGAGCAATAAGTGGGGTATGCAAGCCAGCCTTGCATACGCCGCTGATGTTATTCTTTTTATGTGGGCTTCAGGAGACAGGTTTGGTGTGATATCAACTAGAGCTTTCTCTCTGTCCGTTTCGTGAAAGACTTCCTCTCCTATTCGGTATCCTTTGTCTGGCCTCCTGTTTCCACCGCCTAATTTCATTACCTTGTATCTACTCCGGTTGAACTTTAATAGCCATTTGTTGGACCATTCAGTATGTCTAGGTCGTCTTGTAGCCACATACTATCTTCCTCTGTCTTAATCCCCCTCATAATATGTAAATGATCTCCTCTGGGAGATCATTTACATATATCAGAAACAGTATAGGTCCAAGGACTGACCCCTGCGGGACTCCTCTGGTGACGCCTCGCCAATCCGAGACCTCACCCTTCACAGTGACTCGCTGTCTTCTGTTACTTAGGTACTCCTTTATCCAATAGAGTACCTTCCCTTTCACTCCTGCCTGCATCTCCAGTTTGCGCACTAGTCTCTTGTGTGGTACTGTGTCAAAGGCCTTCTGGCAATCTAAAAATACACAGTCTACCCACCCAACTCTTCCTTGCCTGTATGTGTGTGTGCGCGCGCGCGCGCGTGTGTACGTGTACTCACCTAGTTGTGCCTGCGGGGGTTGAGCTCTGGCTCTTTGGTCCCGTGAGTGTGCTGGTGTCCGTGTATGCACCAGTATTGACACATACCTATATATCAGACTGCACCCCATGCCAGCAACAAAGCAAAACACACGAGAACTAATATCTTTCCTCTAGCACACAATTCAACGTAAAAAAAAAGTCAAAACATATCTATACATAAATAACATTCTTGACGAAGGTTAAGAATTTGGCATCTTTAATTAACATTCCAAGAGCGTCTGGAGAAACTGACATAATTCTGAGAGACTTGCGGTCTAGCTGCCGAGGAAATTAGATTCAACGCATTTTTCCGGTCTGTTCGCTTGGCTTCGAGGCTTCTCTCGGGAATGCTTGTTATCTAATAGGAGATCCGAACCCTGGGTTATAATCAGCTGGTGCCGCTTTTCTCAAGAACGGGGGAAAGCGAATAGAAGAGAGAGAGAGAGAGAGAGAGAGAGAGAGAGAGAGAGAGAGAGAGAGAGAGAGAGAGAGAGAGAGAGAGAGAGAGAGAGAGAGAGAGAGAGAGAGAGAGAGAGAGAGAGAGAGAGAGAGAGAGAGAGAGAGAGAGAGAGAGAGGGGGAGAGGGTGAACATAAAAAAGATACAAAGCCAGAAAAAAAGAGAGAAAAACAGCTAGAAAAATAGAACAATGGAGGTAAAGAAAGTTACAGACAAAAATAGAGATGAAGGCAAAAAATGGATATAAAAAGAAACAAAGAAGAGTTGAAACTAATAAGAACTTGTCATAAATTCTGTTCCAGGTTAACTAGAAGTGACAAGCGTGTTGTAAAGTTAGTTTGTCTAACCTCTTGTTTAACTGCTTAAAGCCGTTTCCTCCCGAAACGCTGCGCGTACTAGTGGCTTTACAAGAATGTAATTACTATGCTACGTATCCTCACAATCCCAATGTACCTTCTTGTATATATATAAATAAAATAAATAAAGGCTGGCGAGTACTATGCATGGCGAGGACTACAGATGGTAAAAGCTTTACATGGATGGCATTATAAGTTTGATTATATATTTACTAAGATTGTTTCATGTTCTTACTAGATGGGGAACAGACGACATTCTGATCAATCCCAAAAGGTTGCAGAATTTAAATGTTGCAAGCTGCCAGAATGTTGCAAATCTGCCTTTATAATACGCATTTTGTGTGTATCTGTAATAATACCCAGCAGCTGATGAAAAGCTCTCCAGACAAAACACAAACATTGCTGAAGGCTTCGTAAGGGTTGCAATAGGAGCCGACTCTGCTAAAAGGTGGGGAATGGGGCGAGCCCCAGTTAAGGGGAGGTAGTGATGCCACCCCTGACCCACCTATGACAAGTCCCCTACTGTAACAAGAGAACGGTACACAGTAGAACACCAGAACACTTGAAACGTCTGGGCTTTCATTGTGGACGGCCGACCAATAGACGCTAAAGTGCTAAATAAAGTAATATTTTATTTCCCCCTCCCTCTTCTCTGTTACATTTTCCATTTCTCCTTCTCCCTCTCTCCACAAATCTCCCCCCCCCCCCCTCCCTCAAGCTCGCTACTCAAAAGCTAACATCACCTTGAGCGTCTACAATAATTATCACCATGGTGACAGCGATTACCAAATATGATATTTTGAGGCGTTAAACTACCACAACAGCACATGCAGCACCGCTCCTGTGCCAGGTAAGTCCGCTACGGGCTCACCATAGCCCGTGCTACTTAGAATTTGTTCAGAGTAGCTGAATCTATAACAACAAACTACCACCTACAGTCGCCCTGCCTAGCTGGACGAGGCTTACCCCGCGTCCGCCTTACAACCTTAGACACACAAATAAATAAACAGAAATCGTTTTTTATGGATTTACAAAGATTGCATAACTAAGATTGTATGGATATATGGTAAAAAAAACAGATATTTTAGCCTAGCTGTTAACTTAAACATCAACAGCAATTAGGGTAATTAAGAATTACAATTAAAGAATTAGGCAGGGTAATAATTATCGTTATTGGTAACCATCTTCTCAGCTTACGTTTTCTTTCACCTAAATTAATGAAATAGTTCGAAATAGTTCTACCTTCTTCTAGTTCAGTCTGATTTCTTTTGATATATTTTAAAAAGAGTATCTAGAGCCCAAGTCACTTATACTCTGAGATATAATTTAATTTGTACTATTAACGAGGCAATAGTCAAACTGGGCCAGGATTTGTTGAGCATTTACGCAACCACTAAAACAGAGAGAGTCCACTTAATCCACTTGACCATCACGACCGGACAAGGCGTCTTGTACATACCAGTTGCGTTGCTTCTGGGAGTATGGGTTCGAGTCACTTCTGGGGTGTGAGTTTTCAGTTGCATATTGTCCTGGGGACCATTCAGGCTTGTTCGCATTTGTGTTCCTCACGTGTGCCCCAAAGAATGAGGTGATTTGGTAAAATGCTATGCCCAAGATTACTATCCGAGTGCCGGCGGTGGGGTGGTTCAAATAGCTTAGGCTATCACCTCATTTTGTCCGGTCGTGATGGTCAAGTGGATTAAGACGTCTTGTACATACCAGTTGCGTTGCTTCTGGGAGTATGGGTTCGAGTCACTTCTGGGGTGTGAGTTTTCAGTTGCATATTGTCCTGGGGACCATTCAGGCTTGTTCGCATATATATATATATATATATATATATATATATATATATATATATATATATATATATATATATATATAAACACAGTTTATAGTCAGATAAATAGAAGTTAGATAGATATACACATATACCAAAAGAATAGGGGTGGTAGGAGAAGAAAATAGCAAAGTGTTCAGTGAGGATCCACAAGGTCTTCTCTGAGTACTCTTGCTTTTCTTCTCCAAGGCTATGGGTCCCTACACTTGCACCAGAGGTGGTACCCCTTTGTGACGATAATCTCCTTCAAGAGATTGAGCCTGCTCTTCCCTCCACAAATACGTCGATACATCTATATAAAACTACTATGGAAGAAATGTCCAACAATGACAACAACACCAGCAAGGTTTGCCAGAGCGCAAAACGTATGCAGCCAGGGACACCTGCTCAGACTCAAACTACCCGTCTTGCTGCCGGCTCCTCGCTGATTGGTCGCCGGTCTGGCTGCAACTGCACTCGCCCACCATACTACTTGATGTCTGGGGCCGCCACGACCTCAGAATATTCAGTGCTTTCACACAGTTAACACTTCTCCCTGCTAGACGTAAGCTTTGGCGTACGTGTACTAAGAGAGGTGATAGCTTAAAGCCAATATTCCCGCACCTCTCATTTACTTGTATATTGCACTTCTTGTTATTTTGCTCACTTGTCTTAACGTAACTTTTCATTGTCATTTAATTATTCTTATTATTTTGATTGATTTTACTATACGAATTTGTTTGTCCATTTTATTCATGTTTTGTTTATTTAACGTAATTAAAATTTCATTGTTAAAATTTACTTGTGTTTTGTGTGTCTTCTCCTTACCTTACCACAGACGAAGTTCCAGATTTTCTATTTTTTTTTTATACTATGTGACGAGGCCATACCCCTAGCTTTGAACAGCCGAACACCAACGCGTTACCGTCACACCTTCTATATATAAACACACACATACATATACACAAGAGTTCTTACATTCTTGTACAGCCACTAGCATGCATAGCGTTTCGGACAAATCCTTTAATCCTAATTTTCCCGGGAATACAACTCGCCAAATCGTTTGACAACCAGGTACCCATTCATTGCTGGGTGAACAGAGCCTACAGTTAAGGATTGGCGCCCAGTCAATCCTCCCCGGCCAGGATACGAACCCAGGCCATAGCGCTAGCTTAGCGCCGGCTGAGTGTCTTACCACTGCGCCACGGGGACTTCGGAAACTTACTTAACCTAACCTAATCTTACGCAAAGAAACTTAATATAAGCCAACCAAATCTAACACGACAATCTAAGTTAATGCATCCTAACCGAACGATATTCAGTATATAGTTTTGACAATAGGAAAATAAGCTGTCGAAAAGTCTTGTGTACGATTTGACCATACCCAACCAAAGTTCCAGTACGTTTATTGACAAGTAAATATAACTCAAAGGGATAAAGTAGCTTAGGCTATTTAACCCCCCCCCCCTATGCATACCCAACCCTCCCTAGTGGGCCGTGAGGACGTTTTTGAACGATTGACGTTTATTCTCTTAAAATTGACGTTTTCAGCAATTCTGGTGACACGGAACGCTCTGGCGGTTTTGGCTAGTGATATAATGCATGAAGGCGGACTAGAAAAGATATACATATGGACAAATGCTCATATAAATTATTATATAACGGGTGTTTGTATACCAAGGACACCCTGCACATAACAGGGCGTCCAACATGAATAAAATTCATTCTCTATTTAATTAATCAGGCAACTCATTCACTGGGCATGCCTTCTCAAAATGGCAGTGACAACGTTGTCACTGCAGCTTAAGCATTGATATACTCTTTGAAAATCAAGCACACGGCTTTCACACTGACATTGTCGATGCTCTATATAAATATTTATACCAGTGTTATTCGTCCAAACATAATGAATTAACATTAACAGCTTGCGGTAATTAATAGCATAAATTAACTTTATATTTTCTCTTGCAGGCCATTTACTACGTGCATAAATTACTAGAAACGTTTTCTGCAAAAATATCACAGGTCTTCAAACACAATCACTCGAGCGATACCTGAACGAATTCTATTAAGTGGTGTCTACTCACCTAGTTGTGCTTGCAGGGGTTGAGCTTTGGTTCTGCCTCTCAACTGGTGAACCTATTCCTGAGCCTATTGGGCTCTATCATACTGTATCTACATCTGAAACTGTGTATGGAGTCTGCCTCCACCACACTGCCTAATGCATTCCATTTGTTAACTACTCTTGACAAAAAATTCTAATGTCTGCTGTACTACATCATAAAGGATCGATGCCGACAGGCCCAGTATCTGATGACAGGAGACCATGAATTCGGGATGAGTTTATCCAAAGTTCTAAAACATCCATCCGCCGAGCAGGCTGAGGAATAAATATAGATTTCAACGTATATTAGCTTTCAGCACCGGAAGTCTTGCTTTGTAATATTTTGGAATGAAGTCATCACTCGCCATACCCTGCTTGCTACTGGTGCTAACGTGAGTACCCTGGATGGTGGCGCTCACTTGAGCACAGCTTTAGTTCTGGCCCAACCGACACCCTAAGGGACAATAAATAAACTGCCGTGCTCGTACAAAGCTCTTGGGCTCCACCAATGCAAAAGTATCCATCTTGTGGGGACACAACCCACCAAGAAACTGCAATTAAAATGAGAATCATGAGTAATGTATTGTGCAGTATACAAATAATGAACTTTGTATACTGCACAATAATTTGTATATTAATTTTCATTACAAATAAAAATGTTATCAAACAATTCCAGCTGTGCCTCATCATTGATTTTGTTACTGGTAGCAGATAAAGAAAAGCAACAGTTTTCTCAGCTTTTGCCTTTTTGTAAGAAATGCCTAGATATTTGAACATCAGTCTATCAAATTCTCATTCTACTCTGTCACTTCTCACTACAGTGGCTTATCATACTGTACTTTTAAAATTGTTTCAGCGACACCTACTCTGGGAAGCTTACAGGTTTCGACCATTTAACAGTAGTCACGTGCATCACAGGTTCTCAATGTGAATACTCCATGCAGTATTGCTTATTCTAGAATCAAATGTTGTGCACTTTTCATCTTTCATTACAAGATGGTAGTATAATTTTCACATTCAACAACGATCTGTGAACTTTTATAATATTCAAGCTAATACATGCACTTAGTATTAGTAGAAGAGAAAGGTAATTATCAAAAGAAGGCACCAAACCGGGATGAGAAAAGCTACCGATTTAGTAGCTAAAACAGTGGTTATGATCTTACCTTTGACCATGGCTTCTTTTTTTGTAGTAATTTGGTTCCTTAAGTAATGATTAGTGCTTAAAGGGATAATAAAAGTACTTTTAAATAATATATGTTTACTTAAATACTAAAACCTCTTTGCGAGATAATTTACAACTCACATCTTTTTGAAAGATATGACAAGCTATACGAATATGAACAGCTATATACAAATGTGACCCCACCTTACTTCGTGAAAACAGTCAAGACCCAAATACTTTTGAAATTTAGCATAAATTGCAAATTACTAAAAACTATCACTCCATTCAATAAATTTACCATGTGTGAATATCTAGTAACATAGTTATGTATATTCTTTCTTTAAAAAATATACACAAGCCAAAGCAGTGAAAGTGATTTCTTCAGAGGTCTTGTGGCAAATAAATAATACATTGCATGAAGAAAAATGTAGTCATGCTCTGAATTTGATACAATAATGTGAAAATGTATTGTACAACTCTCACTGCTACATTGATAAACATTAAGGGTATGTCCATACAACATTCTTAACTTAAATGCTTTAGAAATTAATAGGTTTCCCAAAGTAAGCCGCTAGATTGGCTTCCCTAAAAGCTTCCGAGCATGTAGGGTGGGCATGGCAGACTCTAGCAACATCTTCACAGCTGGCGCCATACTCCATGGCAAGAGCAGCTTCATTAATAATTTCCCCAGCACCCGGTCCGACGATGTGTGCACCAAGCAGGCGGTCTGTGTGTTTATCTGCCAAAATCTTCACCAAGCCATCTGTATCATTGTTGCACTTGGCGCGTGAATTTGCTGCAAAGGGGAACTTGCCAACAGCATATTCCACACCCTGTTGTAAGAACCAAGAAATAATCATATTTTTTTAGAACATACTTTAATGTTACTTGGGTTAAATATAGCTTGTGCCATCAGTCACCTTTGAATACTACACAAAATTGCATTTTAATAGATTCTATGCTAGATTAGAAGGCATCAAAATTAATGAAATGTAAAACTGAATTTGTATGCGACAAATAAATTATAATGTATGGTTAAATTATATAATTATAATCCTTTATAAATATTTTGGTGATAAATTTGTTGAATAACAAAGTGTTAATTACCTCAGCTTTCAGATCTTCCTCAGTTTTTCCAACCCATGCCACTTCTGGGTGAGTATAAATAACAGATGGCACACAATTGTAATCAATATGTACCGGGCCACCTGCGATGCCTTCCACACAGACTATACCCTCGTCCTCGGCCTTGTGTGCAAGCATGGGACCATGAATGCAGTCACCTATGGCATGAATGCTGCAAAAAAAAAAAAAAAAAAAAAAAAAAAAAATACAAATGAATTATACTAACTGTACATAAATACATTACCCACAAATCATTAAAGATAAAATATACCTTTAAACCTTTTCCTGCCAGTCAAGAGAGCATTTTCACATCAGCTGCAAAAATTTTTGTTAACCATATTACTGTACTCAAAATTTAGATGGTCTGGTGACAAAGACATTTGCCTTTATATAATTAGTAACATCCAGAATGATATAAACAGGCCAGCATACATAGTACTCTATAGAAAATTAACTAAATGTCTCAAGTTACACTTATATATGAAATACCACTAAGCACTCCGAAATATTTAAAGAAAGCAGCAAAAATTATTAACAAGTGAAAAGCAGTGCTATAAAAAGATCACAATAAAAATTAAGCATTGGCTATATACTACTGTACTGTAATGAAATACCATTTTATCCAGAGTCTTCAATAGCTTGCGGAGACAAGCGTTATCACTTCCATGCCTAGGAAGATGCATTAGGCTTCCAAAACCTAACTTCAAAGTGGCAGACCAGTTCACCTAGGGCAACAGCCAGCCTGCCCCCCCTCACACAGGAGCTGCAAGACTGACTTCTTCCACCCACAAAGACGGGAACAGGGGTGGGGAAGCTACCAAACGCCCACCAGAAAAGTGCATTTATTTATGCAGTATTCTATGCTTTATTTCAGAGAAAGGGCCTCCATCAGCAGAACTGAAAATAACTGTGCCCTGGCAAATAAGGTCATCGTTTCAAAAAAAAAAAAAAAAAAAAAAAAAAAAAAAAAAAAATTATCAAAACGCAAAAATGTGGCCAAGGCTTACTCATGGAAAAAGGTGGTCGAGCTTGAGGCAATACATCACCACCTGCAAACCAAGCACTCAAGTGCAATGTGTGCAAAGGTTGATGGACATACAGTATATATAGCACAGGGTTAGACCCACTGTTGGATCACCAAGAGCCCTGAGATCTCTTGCAATTCTCAAGAAAGGAGGCCGAAAACCCAAGAAGCCAAAAAGCAAGGTTATCCTCATAATCCAACCACACACACAAAGGGAACAACCCAAATGATGATGGAAACCAGAACCCTGAGACATGTGCCGAGGTGCCATCCATATTTCCTTATCATAACACATGGCACTGCAGTCAAGGAGACACTGCCCCCGATTGGTGAAAGCTCGACACAGCCCCAACTGAACCCAAGACAATAAAAGCTCCAGCAACAGAAGAGGGTGCTTATAAAACCTGAAGAGGATAAGGACAATACAAAACAAGTAGTAGTGCCCTACTACTTAGAAAAAGAAGGGCACAGAGTACAGCGCCGACCATAGAGAAGGTTCAGCCCCTGTGAAATTCAATACAGTACCTTCAGCAACACACACAAAAGAGGGTAAACCTTGCAGGCAAAATTTATCATGAAACGGTAGCCAATGTGCACTCCGCAGGATAGTGACGAGGTGGTTAGAGGTGGGGGTCGAAGACAAGAGCTCTACCGACTCGCCTCTGCATTGGTTTCTGTAGCTAGATTTCGTCTGATAAAAGCGGAGGGAGGGTGGTACTTTTAGCCAAATCCACTCTTAGTCCAGTCCTCACCATTTCCTCCATTCATCCATAAATTTATATAACACACATTTGAAGTCATTTCTTTTATAAATCATGATGCTTTGAAATTTATTCAGAAGTTGAAAATTTTGGATCTGGAATGTATCTCGGATTTTACCATGGCATATGACGGGATAATGATTTTCGGTTTAATGTGTACTTTATTATCGAGCACTTTCTTTTTGAACGTATCCATCTTGTTATTTACAGTTTGCCTGTACCGTTACTCAACAGCTACCAAAGGGACTAGCAGAAAACTTCTCAACCCGATACAGGTTGGATAACAATCCATTGCGTTTGCAATCCTACTCAGAGACTCTCTTCCATTATTATGACTAGTCTAAAGAATGCAGCTGTAACTTATGATGAGGAAACTTATTTGTATGATTCCCAAATGATAAATTCCCACAAAATATATCTTAAGAGACTTCAAATAATGTATAAAAATGCTTTCACCTACATACAAAACAAACAAGAGCCAGTTAATGTTTGTACTCCTCATCTGGTTGATATCCAAGTCCAGAAACTAGACTAACCTGGATCAAAATTATTCTATACACAAACAATGAATTGAATATTTGATTAACATTTATAAATGCTCTCAAAGAAATTAAGAATGCAACCTAACCACAATAAAGGCAAATAAAAACCAACCAGAATATCGTTAAATGGCATCAGGATAACATTTAAACCAGGAAATGAAATCAAACATTGGCTTGAGTTTGTAATTAATTAAACCAAAATATTTTGTCAAAGAAAATGTTATATACAGGTATAGATAAGATGTTTATGTTTATAGGAATAACGGCAAAATTTATCAAACAATTATTACTTACTTTGGAATTACAGTCTGGAATCGAGAATTGACGGGAATTCTTCCCTTTGCATCCTTCTCTATTCCAAGTTCCTCAAGACCAAGATTGTAGGTGTAAGGGCGACGGCCAACACTCACTAATAGTGTATCGCACTCCAAATCTTCTTTCTAAAAATAAAATTGACAAAACTATTTTTATAGCTTATAGTGTCAGCCAGTTCATGCATCAGTAGTAGAGGTAACAGTTTCAAATCGCACTACTTACAGTACTGCACTAATCAATTCTCAACGCCCATCTATTTCCTTCCAAATATAAAGGACAATTAATAAAAAATTAGTTATCCTGATGTTACCAAGTAAAAGCCCCTCAATTTAGAATACTTTGTACAAAAGTATGCAGAAACATTATCATGTAACGTAGCACCTGCATCACTGTCCTACAAAACTACACTTTACCCTAGAATTAACCCTTTCAGTATTGGCAAACACAAACCATATCTCCACTACCACTCTTGTGCCTCAAAACTTTTAAATCTAATGAATAGTTCTGTAACAATGACAATAATTTGTTATTTATAATGACAGTAAAGCTGGCCTCTAGTTTCTATGTGCAGTACACAGAAACTAAACATTAAAATTCACCATAGTAATGGCAGCAATTCCCCAGCTCAGCACACAAACATTACGTAATTTTGTACATTAAAAAAAGTTCCACCGACTTAAATTGCAATTATTGATCTATTTTGCCCCACTGCCTCACAAACCATTAAAACAGCTGCCAGACAAGTATGGCTGACTAATGGAGAAGGAATTCAAGCAGTGAAAAGCAGATTTAAGTGAACTTTATAAGAGGAAGGCTAAAAATATGGGGACACAGTAAACAGTGTAGTGAAACGAGTGTGAGGAAGCAGGGAGCATGAACCGCACAACAAAAATTGTGGGAAATAAGTCTGTTGAATTTATTAAGGATGGTGATTGTTAAAAATTTTGATAAAAATTCCATGTAGATTTTTAAATACAGGATTTTTTAATATTTAAATGACTTGAAATTCAGAAAGATGGGAGGTAATATACACAAAAATTTTGATTGGAATGTAGGACCCTTATCCTCTGAGAAATACTGTACATGACTATTCTTGCGCATTACCATGATTAAAATGACTAACATTATACACTAATTGAAAAAAAAAAGGTCCATTTTGCAAAGTTCTGCCTATACTGTACAGAAATAAAAATGCCTTGCAAAACTACTCCCTCTGTTAATTTTATGCTACTCTAGTACTCATAGCCAACATACCTTGCCATCCTTTACTGCTTCCACAGACACGGTGATCTTTTCACCTGTCTTAGTGGCACTAACAACTTTAGTACTGAGTTTAAACTTTATGCCTTGCTTTGTAAGGATTCTTTGGAAGTTCTTTGACATTTCTCCATCAATTCCCAAACCACCAATTGTGCCAAGAAATTCCACGGCAGTCACTTGAGCACCTAGTCGAGACCATACTGACCCCTGAAATAAAATCAAATTCAGTACAAATAATAACTCGAGGAATATCATATATGGAACACCAGATAAGTGTATACAGATACCACGAAATATATTCCAAACATCATGTTTTGCTATAAAGCATAGTTACACATTCCCTTAAAACATTTGTAACCTTTCAATGTTCTCCATACATTCTCAGCTCATAACGTGTATCTACCCTAAAAATGTTCAGTTCCAGTTCACTCACTAAGCTGATGATATCTCCAGAAAGCATGTATGGGGATAATGTTATAAATATTAAACATTGGGTATCATCTCCCAAACAATAATTCAACACTTCATTGCACCAATTATTTGTTTTGTCTGGGATAAGAAGCCTGTATATACACACTCAAGGCTTATATCGAGGTCCTCCCCTCCCCCCCTTCCTGGTTCTTCCCACGATGCAACTCGACAGTTGCCAAACTCCCGGGTACCTATTTACTGCAAGGTGAACAGAAATATTAGGTGAAAGGAACTGTGCCCAATTGTTTATGTTCTGCCTGGGAATTGAACCCAGAATCCCCCAATTTATAAAAAAAAAAAAAAAATAATAATTATCTTAATTCCAGCTGAAGAACATCCAAGACAATTACTTTTTTTTAAACGTTTTATGGACAAATCTAAGCTACTAACATTATATTCAACATACTCTGATATTTCAAACCGGATGGAAATGTTTATCGTCATGCAAAGCCAACAGCGAGCCTATAATGTAAAAGATTTTACAGCATATAATTTATATAAAAATTACTACAATACCTACCAATTCTAAACCAATAACTCCAGCACCAATCAGAATCATTTTCTCAGGAACCTTTTTCAGCTTCAGGGCACCAGTTGACGACACGATCACATCTTCGTCAATCTCAATGCCCGGAAATGGAGTAACTTCTGACCCGGTAGCAATAAGGATATTCTTGGCCTTCACAATATCATTTGTACCATCGTCCTTCAGAACTGTCACTTCATTAGGACTTGTGATCTTGCCATGACCCTGCATAACAAAAGCTGTATCAATAAAGTAAAAATTTTAAATCCCTTCAGACTTGCAGGAACAGAGGTGTTGTAAGATTAGAACCTGGAGAAAAAATTTACCACATAATAAACTAGTCTGTGTGTGGTGAATAAACTTGAGAAGGTGAGAGAGCAGCAACATTTATATATTATCCTGCAGAATACTAGCCCACTATGTGGGCCTTTAAGCTCAAACCATTCTTGATGTGATTTAAACGTTCACAAAAATGTAATGTTTGCAGAAAATTTGAGTTTTCAACACATTGCATTACTGAACACAAGTGATAAACTGGTACAAAGGAAAAGAGCAGAACACATTAAATTTGAAAACCCCTCAGAATATAGTCTTTTAGGATCCAGTGTGATTCATCGTCTCTTCACTGCATTATAGTGAATTCAATTCAAAGTACCGTACAAAAAAAAAAAAAAAAAAAAAAAAAAAAAAAAAAAAAAAAAAAAAAAAACTTTCAAAATGCGAAATCAAAAACTGTCAGCCATATGCTTTCCGAATCCCTCAGGACCGAGACTGAATGGATAACCTGTTGTGTTTGGATCAGTGGTTCATCATCTTGAAAAGCTAGGGGAAAAAATTAAAAATTTTGTTGCAGAAATTCAAGCGTTTTGTTTGTACTCACTAATGTGAAGTTCTACCCCACTTGTTAACTTGAAGATTGTAGTTGATGGAGCATTGTTATTTACATAGAAAAGGTGGTGGTGGTGGATGATGTTTTGGGTTGACAAGTGGAGATTAATGATGAAGTAACCTTGGCAGACTGCCTTTCACCATGTACTACACTCTAATGTACCTAATGTCATGGCAGAGTTTAGAGCTTCTGAACCATCCATTAGTGTATGGACCCTGCTCAAGTGGCTTTGTGTAAGCTCACTGACCAAAGTAGTTCCTCATTTATTGCACATATTTATTCAGATTGCCTGTCCCACTAGTTATTCAAACTTTTTTATCCAAACCAACCCAAATCGGATAACAGGTATTTCCGGAAAAAAAGGCATTCGTAAAGCATGTGGCTGATTGTATTATGAAAATCAATAACCAATACTGTGCTGCACTTAAATAAATAATGTACAGTGTTAGCAAAGTTATAAGTATGTCTGGATAAGAATTATAAAGAAAAAAAAAAAAATCACTGATCAATTTCTATAGCATTAACCACAACACAGTATGCATTAAGAAATGGTATTTATATGTGCATTTTAATCCCAATAAAGAGACTGCACATAAAAAACGTAATGCTAATAATGCTACTCGCATCCTATATATACACTCAAAGTCTTTTTTAATGCATTCAAAGGGCAACTGCTTCACTTGGACGATAGCCAAACCATCCATTAGAAATCTATAGCATAAATTTCGAGTGTCTCACTTTAAGGCAAATGAAATGTGTGAAAAATACCCTTAATGTGGCCACCCCGACAAGAAAGGAAGGTGGTAACACTTCCGTTCGGCGACGACTCAATGCCGAGTCGTCCATAAAACAGGGGCAAGTCCGGCGATGACTCGGCATTGAATCATCGGTACGGTAACAGTAGCGGCATTTTTGGGAAGGTCTTGCTGCGGTTTTGGACATTATATGCATATACTCTTTTAAGGAATTTCATTGCGGATACATTGATACCAAAATGAAAGTCCTAGGACCAGAATTGAAGTAACAAAGTTGCAAACAGAATACCCATTTTATTGCTCTTTATTAGCGCTCACAGGGGTAATGCTTCGTCACTTTCTCTGTTTGCTGCGGGTGGTACCCCGGGCTTTTGGACTTAATATTTGCATATATGCCTGTAGAAAATTTTATTGCGAACACAATGATACCAAAATGATAGATCTAGGACGAGAATTGAGATGTCCAAAGTGAAGAGAGAGCTCTTGCCAGTTCCTGGGTAAGACTCACTTTCTCGCCGGGCTTTTAGGATTTATATTCATGTAGTCCTGTAGAGAATTCTATTGCGAACACATTGATACCAAATTGAAAAACCTTGGACGAGAATCGAGATGACAAAGTTGAAAATGTACACTTTTCATAATGAGAGGCGCCTTGGGGTGGCGCAGCGCTCTCTTGTAACCGCAGCCCGTTTTCATCATGTCGGCGGGTGGAGATCGCTGCTGTTTTTGACATTATATGCATAGTCCTGTTGGGACTTCTATTGCGAACACGTTGATACCAAAATGAAAGACCTAGGACGAGAATTAAGTTGACAAAACTGAAAAGAGTGTAAACATTTTATCACTCTTGTGCGCTCCCGGGTAACTTTCTCTGTTAGTTGCGGATGGTAAGCCAGGCTTTAGGAGTTTATATGCATTTAGTCCTGTAGAGAATTCTATTGCGAACATATTGATACCAAATTGAATATCTTAGGATGAGAATTGAGCTGACAAAGTTGAAAAGACTATACACTTTTCAGAATTTACCGCGCTCTCCCTCGCAATCCCGTGGAATGCCCGAACCCACCTGGGGTAGTAGGGCGCTCAGGGGCCCAGAACGCCAAAGTGTAAGTAGTAGCAGAACAAGTAATCTGGATAGATTTTGCAACACCTTTAGTGTATGATTAATAGAAGAAACATGCATGTCATAAGACATTAAATCATTTTTGCACACCAGTTCAGGTAACCATATATTATACTCAGTGTAAGAGCTTTCTAAGGAACTGACATTCTGTAAAAAGAATTAACATTTTGTACGTTTCCACATATGCCAACAACAAATCATAATTTGTGTATCTTGGACCTTTATCATTCATAAAGTACACAAAACCTTGGTCTACAATTTTCTCAGTCACTCATTTTGCCTAATATCGACACACAGTATTCCAATACATTATATACAATAATAAATACTAACCTTAAGGCCGAGGACTTTGTTATTCTTAAAGAGGTGAACAATGCCGCCAGTGAGAGCTGTCACAGCTTTCTCTTTTGCACCCATAAGTTTCTCCAAGTTCAGCCTTACATTGTCTACCTTAAATCAATAAGAAATCACTTAATACAAAGAAAACAAACATTAATAGTTTATATATTTATAGTACACTTTTCACTTTAAGAATAATATTTTGATTTGTTACAGAAAATGCATTTCTGGAATGATTACTAATGATCTTCAGGACACTTAAACTGTTCAATAAACTTTATGGAAACTTTGAAATTGTACAAATCATTTTCCTGAATAAAATGGTACTTTATACCATTTGCTCAATTGTCTCAAGAAATCCTTCCATCATCACAGAAATACTACCAATGTCTTCCACATCCAAATAATTGGACATGCATTGATATCATACCAAAGATCATGGCAAATTTAATAATAAATTATCTTACCTCAATTCCACGTTCCACAAAGTCCTTGCTTTTAGCCATGTGGTAATAGTAAGAATTATTGAGAAGGGCCTTTGAGGGAATGCAGCCAACATTGAGACATGTCCCTCCATATGTACCTTCCTTTTCCACACAAACTGTCTGTCGATGAAATTTTGAAAATGCATCAGCACATGTTGGATTATTAAGCGACAATTTAGAAAAATTAAACTGTTCTGTACCTAAATTTTCAGTCATTATGCCAATTATGTTCTTCAAATGGTACACATCTGAGGTATCGGCATCTACAGTACTAAAGGTATTGAATGCCAGCCGACATTAAATGTTAGAAATCACACCATGTACATGCATAATATATAAAATTTTGGTTTCTCACTTTCATGCCAAGCTGTGCAGCCTTGATAGCTGCCACATAGCCTCCAGGACCAGAGCCAATTACCACCAAGTCGGCCTCGTGAGATGCATGACGATGCTGGCTAACCGAGGCGAGGCCACTTGTGGCTGCTGGGCTACGGGCCAGCTGCGCCTGTTTAAGGGATTGGAGAATTAATTGAATTACAGTACTTATAAATAATACATATATAGTATAAAAAAATATTCTGTACTAATCCATGTCATCAATTATTGTAATGTGTGGCATAAAATTAAAGCAAAAAATTGAGTCAAACTCCTTTTTGAAAAATAACAAAAAGCTGCATTAAATATACATTTTTGTCTTTAAAATTATCAAATTAAGCATACTTATTTTAGCATTATTTTTAGGGGTTTGAAGTCAAACTGTCTAGTTTTGTTTATTTTATTTTTGTATTTATTTACATATACGCGAGTCTTTACATTCTTGTACAGCCACTAGCAAACACACAGCGTTTCAGGGAAGTCCTTAACCCTTATTTTCACACCCCCACCCCCACGAAGCAGCCTGTAGCAGCTGTCTAACTCCCAGGTATTTATTTACTGCTAGGTAAAAAGTGCATCAAAGTGAAAGAATTTCTGCCCATTTGTTCTGCCTCCACCGGGGATTGAACCCGGACCCTTAGGACTACAAACCCCGAGTGTTGTACACTCGGGCATCAGGCCCCGGTGCTTCATATACCATGCTCAGCTGGATACGAGGAAAGCTCTTTACAGTACAGTGTGTCAACCTTTCAAATACTGTACTTCAAAACCAAACATAGGTTAGAATTATATGAACTAATCTGGCGGGATATAAATAGTAGCCGCCTCATATGGGCCAATAGGCCTTACAGATTAATTTAGTCACATTTTCTTAATGTGAATTACAGTACTTGGCTTAAAAAAACATTGATATCCAGTTCCTGGAGCCTTAGTAAGATCCTGACCCTTCTGCCACAGCCACAGGATGGGTAATGTGTTGACCAGACCACACTACAAAGTGAAGGGACGACGACGTTTCGGTCCGTCCTGGACCATTCTCAAGTCGACTGTCCAGAACGGACCAAAACGTCGTCGTTCCTTCACTTTCTAGTGTGTGGTCTGGTCAACATATTTCAGCCACGTTATTGTGACTCATCGCCTGCACATGGGGTAATGTGCATGATAGAATAATTTAACTCGAACAACTCTCGACACATGTTTAACTAGCTCATCAATGCTCGAATGTGTTAAATATTAGCACCATTGTGCCAGGAAATGACACTAAATTAACTAACTACATCTGGCAGCACCAATCACTAGTATTTATTTGTATATGAACATTTGTGTGCCATCACCTTTTTATATATACTGTATCTTTACTAGTTTAATGTTAGTATGGACTAGTTTGGCTATGTATTATACTGGTTAGCCTTGTTAACTAGTATGTCACTGGGCTTCAAGGTGGTGGTAATGTTACTACCAATTACCCTGGTCAATTCCCCATCCACCGTCATATTAAACCCACAAATTTTAATTGAAATTAGAGAATATTAGACATATTCGACCATAATATCTACGGATAATTAATTGGCTTGGGATGCGGCTACCGGTGCCAGAGCCATAACACACTGGCCAGCCCATCACTACCCTCCTCACCGCTCCCACGGGGCTAGACTCGCCCACCTGGAGCTACTGTCAACTCGCCTGGCCTTCCTACAGTATATATTCACGGTGGGAAATGCAGTTTACCTTCGCAACACTCGAAATTCGGCTCAATATCGTGGCCTGCATCGTCGGGTCTGGGCGTTCTTCGTCAGCTGTGGCCAACGTCCCCTCGGACCATTACAGTCTTCTGAGAGGTGCCATTAATCCCTTAAAACATTTAAACCATCTATTTATTCCCCGAGCTAAAATTGCAATATTTTTCTAATTTACTTTAAAAGCAAAATATAATGTTATTTGAGTGTGTGATGATAAAATGTGTTTTATTACTGGAACCTCACAAGCGCCAACTAGCCTATATGATGTTTCAGCAAATCAAATAAATAAATTATGTATCAATAAACAGTAGAGTACATGTGATAATGTTACATGGTTGGTGTGTGACTGTACAATTTGTAGAGTACATGTGATAATGTTACATGGTTAGTGTGGGAATGTTGGAGTTTTAGTCTTTATAAGGTCCCTAATCACGCTGAAATATTTTACACCAATTGCTTACGGTAATTGCTTACTTCTACCACGCACAAGTAAGCAATTAAGGCGTTTAAAAAATTAACTTGCCGATGTAAACCTAACCAAATGTAAATTGGTTAAAACAAATTATTCGCTCTCCCTCCTCCCTCCCCAACTCCGTGAATTTAGAAATAACTCAATAAGATATGTTCAAGAATTGTGCAAATATCTCATTCAAAATGATCTACTACCTGAAATTTTAGCCAATTATTCCAAATTCACTAACTGTAGGTAGTAAATGTGGGCGATTGTAACCTTACCACTTTTACCCACTGGATGATTGTTCAAGCTTGGGTATACACAGCAATGTGCTGCTACCCTATTCTATACGAAAGATTAGACAGTGTAGGTCAAAAAAGTTAGCTACAAGTTCATCTAATGTACCCATCTCACAGTATGGTTAGTCATACATGGAATCAGGGGAGAAAATACCTGCCTCAATACAAAAACAAATCAACTCTAATGAGGGTGTTGTGCAGGTTAAACATTTCAGTTGTTTTTATTTTATTTATATATGCAAGAGTTTTTAAATTCTTGTAAACCACTAAGCCTTTGGTTTAGTGGTTTTAGTGTAGTTAGTTGAGACTAACCACCACAGGCCTTAAAGAGAGATCTACATGAACTCCATAAATAGTCAGAAGACTAGCAAATGCTTTTTAATATCGACAAATGCAAGACCTTGCATGTGGGGTCATAACAATCCACAACTACCAAATTAACAACATTACCTTGCAGCAGATTGATGAAGAAAAGAACCTTGGAGTCAGCATCCATCATTCACTGAAAGCGGCTCTAGTGCGAGCTGCAGTAAAAAAAAAAAGGAATACTTAAGTATACCTTTGACTTTAAGAAAAAAGTTAGTACAGTAGTTCAATTGTAAAAATCTCTGCTGCGCCCCCAACCTGAATTATTGTATCCAGGCATGGAGACCTCCTCTTCAGAAAGACAGCTTCATTGGAGAAAGTTCAACACCGGGAAACAAAAATTTGATCTCATCGAAACGCTCAAAATACTGAACCATTTGGAGGATGTTGATCCAGACAACTTCAAAAGGTCAGGTGTAACAAACAAGGAGCAACGGTTTCAAGCTCAGCAAGCCACAATGTAGGACTGAAAACAGAAGCTCTTTCACCCACATGGCTATAAACCCATGGAACAGCGTACCCACTGAAGCCGTAAATCCCAGAACTCTGATAAACTTTAAAGTCCTGCTTGAAAAAGTCATTAGGACAAATGGCAGGGCCATTGACAAGCCGCCGGCTTCGTATCCTCGTCGAGGCCACTAGTGTTTTAGTGGCCCTCTGGTAAATACGTAAGTTGCTTAATTTAGAAACTAATTGTGGTCAGTCTCGTACCTAATTGTTGATGTAACGATATACAGTACATTAAATTTTGTAACTAGTTCATCAAGACTGTAACTTGCTCAGTTAAATCAATTTTGGGATTCAGTCCCTGAGCCCATAATTATGTGCCTCTGTAACCCATTCCACTACCGCCCATACATGGTGAGTATGAGGTGCATGCACCATAAAATAAATTAACTAAACTAACTAACAAATCGACAAGTACAATAAGACAAACAGGAGAAAGTTGAAACTAGAGCAGAACTGAATGGGAGCCGGCCACAGGGCAGACAGACCGATGATAACTGAAGCTAGCATGAATTAAGCGAGTGAGGTACCGCAGGACTTGTACAACTGTGTCTTGACTTTAGGAAACCTCGGGAGGACGGGCTGATACCTAGACAGGATATAGGGATGGCCCTGCTGATGGAGAAGATAAGACTCGCCGTATGCTCATTTGGGTATAATAAGAAGAATAAGAATGAGAATTCATTGAGTCAGGGGACAGGCAGTCAGTATATATATACATGTTAGGCTTATATCGAGCACAGGAGACATCTCTCATCACGCAGGGTGCAGTTGCACCTCCACAGATCACCAGTATCAGCTCTTGATACTGGTAATGGCTCAAAAGGGCCACCACTTACGGGCTATTCATGCCCGTGCCACCTTTTGGATGGCTTAATCTTCATCAATCAATCTTATATCGAGGTCCCTCAAGGTGGAACTACTAACACTCCCTAGGTTACAACCGCGCAAGCTGACTCGCTCCAGTATGAGTACCCATTAGAACATTAGAACAAAGGTAACTGTAGAAGATTTATTGGCCCATACGAGGCAGCTATTTATAACCACCCAATCACACTCATATACATACATGTCCAACCCACGTTTGAAACAATCGAGGGATCCCACCTCCACCACGTTACGCGGTAATTGGTTCCACAAATCAATTACCCTGTTACCGAACCAGTATTTACCCAAGTCTTTCCTAATTCTAAACTTATCCAATTTATACCCATTTATTACTGCTAAGTGAACAGTGGCCATAGGTGAAAGTGTTACAGAGAGTGAAAAAATATATATATAAATCACAGGAATCATAAATACATATAAATAAAATTATTATGAAATAAATAAAAGAAGGGGGGGTAGAAATAACCTAAGCTACTCTATCCCTTTGAGATGTATTTCTTTCTTATCTCAATAAACATGCTTGAACTTGAATAAAAGAATTCATTAGAAAGGTATTAAAGAAAGCGTGAACTACGACCAGGACACCAACCGACCTTACGAGTCTGACCACAACACAAAAGTTGTGGAGAAGCGGCCGTCAGCACACTACCTCGTGCAGTCATCCCAGGAGAAAATCTTCATGTAAAGTGCTCGTACCGTAATGAAGAAGTTTCAATAAAGTGCACATAATAGCACACAAGAACAGCTTCACATATCGTACATGAGGGAACGTGTAGAGTGTAGAGATCTATGTAGATATGATAGAGCCCAGAAGGCTCAGGAATCTGTACACCAGTTGATTGACAATTGAGAGGCGGGACCAAAGAGCCAAAGCTCAACCCCCGCACAATTAGGTGAGGTGGGTGAGTAGGGAAGTCTCCACCAGCACTGGAGAAGCACTCGCACGCTATTAGTTTGTATTTCTGGTAAATACTGTATTCACCTAGTTATTTTTGTGTGGGGGTTGAGCTCTGGCTCTTTGGTCCCGTCTTTCAACTGTCAATCAACTGGTACAGATTCTTGAGCCTACTGGGCTCTATTATATATACAATTGAAACTGTGTATGGAGTCAGCCTCCACCACATCACTGCTTAATGCTAGACACTGGGTTGTTTAGGTTACAATGGTATCTCAAATACAAAACTTGGACATTTAGACAATCTCATTTTGATATAATAAATCACCGGAATTATGGCCTGTATTCATGATTTGGTTAAAGGAAACACTGTTGGGTTAGGCCAGTAATTGGATAGGTGACTACCTACATATACTTCACAGCCACTATAGGGACGTGAAGTAAACCAGTAGATGAGTTTCTAGTATAACAATGTATACCTGTATCCAAAACACATGTGACATTGCACATGAGTTTATATTTTCCTTTAAAATAATTTGTTAATGATATTAATTTATTAATATAATTTACTTTGATCCTTTCCTGTTGCATTAAAAGCAGTATCATTACAATTGTGTTATTGGCAGGACTAAATGCTTTGTTTGCTGTTGTGGACAAAATTACATAACACTGTTTTGTTATGTATTATAATGTAACTGTTGCGAAGGAAAGGAAATGGCAGTGGCAAGTCAGCCACCTGCACTCCACTCAATGTAATACATCCCCTGTTAAGCTAAATCTATCCCCCCAGTGTAATTTTTTATATAACTACATTATAGCCATATACTACTAATATTATTTAAATCACTTACTATATGAAATAAATTCTTTACACATTTAAAGAAACACATTTTATATTTAAATAATTTTTTATGCACAGAACTGTACTGTACTTTTGAGTTGTGACCATGGAAATTCGACTGGCAAGTGAGCTCCCTCGAGTAAAGGCAATGGTTGGTCCTCAAGGATCAGCAAGACCTAGGCTAGTTACTCCTGGAGAAATCATATCCCAAGATACAAGCTTTATGAGGTATGTAAAGTTTGTTTACATTGCAGTATAGAGAATAATGGCAGATAATTATGAATTGGCATTTTATGCTATTCTGGCACTGATTCATTCTAAAAATGTTGTGTAGGCAGTCTGCAAATTCTGTTACTTTTGCCTTTACAGGAAATATTTTTTTTTCTCTTGTTGCTGGAGGAACTCATTAAAATTAGGATAGATATTACATGGTGAATTTTGCAAATAGATTTAATAAAGAAAGGAGCATTTGTGAATACTACTCAATTACAGTACTCATTTATTCAATGAATTTTCCTTTCCTTAAATAGTAATGTGAAGCAGTTACAAAAGTATTTCATATTGATTTAAGACATTTTATAGTTATTCTTAATTAGTAGATTATTAGATCATTAGTCTGGTCCTATTTATTTTGCTGCATCTAGTTTGTCTTTTTACCTATTTTTTACAATAACTACTGCATTATCCAGTGTTTCTTTTGGCCACTTTGTATCTTGCAACCTTGGTCTTAATGTTGGTTCTTTTTGTAAAGTTCAATTATTATAATAATAGTAATAGATAATTCTAAAGCCAGTCAAAGTTTTACATAAGACCCCATAGCACCCGGATGTAGGCAACGTAGTTCACCGTATGCTCCAACATCAGATATGCAAAGAAATCTCGCTAATGTGATAGATATATATAGCAATGAGAAAATCAACTGGAGCTCTGCGGTGACAATGAGTCGCGTCAAGCTCCAGTTGAAAACCATGGAAAATACAGTACATAGGAAAGAAAAGTACAAAACCTAAAGCCACATATCTTGTCATTTTCCATGAAAATTTCCATCTTAATCTGATCACATGGTTTCTCATTGTTGTTTGTCTACCTGTATATCTATGGAACAGCTTTGATTGGTGTTCAACTTTTGCAGCAATGTAATTTTCAAATTGCTTCTATTTCCCTCCTGATTTGAGTGTACTCATTCCTGACACTCTTTAGTGCCTTTCCAATGTCCTCTGTTCTGAGTAGATGAGCAGTATGGGTGGTGTGTGGTGGAAAGCTGTTGCGAGGATGGACATTAGGGAATGTAATTGTGTTGTTCCAACTTGTCAAAAGACTTGCATGACTCTTGCCACTCCTTCCCTGGGTGAGGCTATGGATGAGGTTTAGATAAGACTATAGGATTGTGTATCAATTTTAGTGAGGGAGACAAACAAGTGGGTGAGTGGTTATGAGAGTTGATGGTGCTAGGAGGGAGGCAAATCATGGTTTTCTTTGCTGGAGAGGACAGAAGAATGCCATGAGCACACAGTTTAAATTAATTGTTACTAAATGAAAACTTCATTATGGCAAAAACTAGCTGAATAAATGCCAATTATGTAAGGATCAACTGTGATATAAAGTGTACTCAATTTTCAGAGGTCATGGCACATATATGGAAGAAGGTGTTCAAGTGGCATCAGTGGCAGGATATGTGACTCGCGTGAATCGCCTCATAACAGTGACCCCTTTGCGGCAAGTATATCAAGGTAAAAATGGCATTCACTTTCCATTAGCATAGTCTGAATGTATGTGTGTATGTGCACATGCACAGTATTAAAGGTCTGGAATTCTTAAATATTATGTTTTGCATTCTGCATCATCTGTTTCCCATTTCCATGTGATGGGGAGGCAACAGCCTGAAAATAAATAAGAAAGAAAGATAGGGAAAGTTGAAAGTGTAAAAACAATTCCTCTGCACATCCCATATCTAATAATCAACATCAGTATTATCTCACACTAGCAGAACATCCTCAGATGTATATAATTGCTTCATACAGCTGGTGTAGTGCTTCTAGTTATTTGTCATCCCTCTTCACAAACTAATTCCACCTCAACTTATTCTTCAACATTTATTGTGTGCACACACATTTTATAGCGCACTTTCTCAACATATCTATATTCTTTGATTTTTCTTTGCCTTCCTCAAATTCCCGTCATTCATTAAATACCTTGAAATACACTCCATAAACTTACAATATATAACATTGCACTTCGCGCCTTTCTATGACTCATTCACTTCATTATCTATCTACCGACACTAAAAATTCATCTCAAATTGTCCTCGATCCCACCCCAAGTCAATGTTAAGTTGTCAAGAATTGGCAGTAACAAGAAATAAAAGGAGGGTAAACAAGATGCAATTACACTTTCACCAATACATTATCTATCAAAGTATAACTACACTTATGTACACAGTGTCGCTTTCACACAGAGTACTCAATATATCTGCAGTGTTCTTCAAAACCCCAGTGAGTCCACTATCTTAAAGTATACGTCGTCCACACTCGGTGGTAATCACCAGCGAGTTTACCTTCCTCAACGTGGGCCAGTCCACACACCATATCACCACAATGTCCCAATACCTCGCATCTGCTCTCCAGAAACACACTGGCAGAGGGCTTGAGCGACTCACTGACAGGGGGGTCACAAATAATCACTTCCAGGGGTCTAACACCCTGCCAGAAGTCACACTAGCAACATTTATCATCAGACGGCTGATACTGTTGTCTTGTAATTCCTCTTGACCAAATCCCGGGTACGTCAGTCCACACAACACTGCACAAGTACAACAGCCAACACACTACTTACTACAGATGGCAGCCACTTGTCCTTGCAGGAAACACGTCGGGAGTGCTAGACTGCCCAAGGTGAACTGCTTTCAACAGTGCAATACTTTCTCCACATCACCTCTGAGGACATAAGTCATTAGCCAGACAGAAAGTATACAAGGAGAACATGGGATGACACTCTTTCACCGGGGAACTAAAAATGTATTCTAATGCATAATCTAGATGGCGTTGATATTGTTACGTCACTCGCCAGAGGTCATCATCATCATCATCATTGACCTCGCCTCCTAACCGAGGTATGAAACGGACTCCTTTCACAGACGCCACACCTCTGCAAACAGATGGCATTGTCTTTGTCTTACTTAATGCCTTGGAGTTGGAGTGCAGGTCCATAAATGGCGCCAAAATCGCCACACCTCGCCTTTCACACCCAAATCGCCTTTCCATTGAAAAGGTTGATATTGTAACATCCCTGCATACAAGTTCTGTTGTTCAAGCTTGTGTTCTTCTGTGCTAGGTTCTTTATTACTTATTTCCCCTAGATATCAACAGTTTTTACAATTTTCTCATTCTTTTCAAAGATTCTGCAGTGTTCGTGAGCATTTTAATCAACTTTGTTATTAGCACTCTTAAATATATACAGTAGTCCCAAATAATGGAAAAGGTGGCAAAATAGCACATGCTATTAAATTTAAGGTTGATGTAAATAAATTTTCCTGAGCAGGTGCAGTTGGTGACACAATAGTTGGACGCATTACACAGGTCCAGAACAACAGGTGGAAAGTTGATGTGAACTCAAGATTGGATGCAGAACTCAGACTGTCAAATATTCACTTACCAGGAGGAGAGCAGGTAAGCTAAGTAACCATCTGCAGACAGCTTTTGCTCTTAAGAGCTGATGTGACTTACATGTGTGTGGAGCCACCTCAGTGTGGCTAGCTACAGGGAGCTTCTGAAGTCCCCTTCTTCCCCTCAACTCGCGTATTTAAAAATAGCTTGTGTAAAGATAGTTATGCTGCTTCTGAATGCCTTGCATCACCTTATATATTGCAGTATTTGCTTTATAATTTTGTAATTCGAAGAAAAACATCTAACAAATTTCATTTTAGCGGCGCAGTAATATGGATGATGAGCGTGGGATGCGAGGATTGCTGAAGACTGGGGACTTAGTGTGCGTGGAAGTTCAGAAGATCAGTGATGATGGCTTACTGAGACTTGCAGCTCGATCCATCAAGTTTGGAAAGGTTCGTGATGAATGTAATCTTAAAGTTGCCACTCTGGTCAGTGGTGTGATGGGCATCCCTGTCAGAGGGACTCATCTTTCATCTTACTTGCTGTATATATTTGACTTCTTTCACTACCTGTTATCAGACATTTGAAGTGTTTCAATGGATTCATGGCAAACCTGAAACACATGTTCTTGTATGATGTAGTTACTGTTTATTTTGGATAATGCTGCACCCCAAGTGGTTATTTTGGAAGAAAATTTTGAAATTTTATGATCATTAATAAAAGGAAGGTAGGCTAAGGGAATGAATGAATCAAATACTGAAATGTGCATAAAAGATTGAACAGAAACAAAGGTACAGGGAGATTTTGCTTTGTTTAACCCTTTACAAGTGACAAAGCTACAGTTAGATACATATAGTTGAGTAGTTGTAATGTCTAGGTAAGAATGTGCCCGAGCCAAAGTTCTCTCCACAAAGAGAATGTATTGTTGCAGTCATGTCAGCATAGTTTTGGTTATGTCTTTGAAATATATTGACACTTGTATAACATTTTATGAATATAATAAATGTTGCTGCAAAAGTATAGTTCTCTCACTTTTATCTTCATGGTGTTTTCTTTATCATTTAAGGATGTCATTATTTAATTCAATGGTAATGCAGAACAATACAGACTGGTGATTTTCAGAATAGGAGAAAGTTGCCTTGATAAGCCTTCTATATGATACATGCATTTTGCATAAATAAATAATATCCATATAGTATTCATGCATTTATTGTAGTTGAACTCTGTGTTATGATGCAGTATATTCGCCTAGTTGTGCTTGCAGGGGGTTGAGCTTTACTCTTTCGGCCCGCCTCTCGACTCGCTAATATTCCCCACACACACACACACACCCCTAGGAAGCAGCTCTGTAACCGCTGTCAAACTCCCAGGTACCTATTTACTGCTAGGTAACAGGGGCATTCAGGGTGAAAAACTTTTTCCATTTGTTTCTGCCTGGTCCAGGAATCAAACCTGGGCCACAGAATTAAGAGTCCTGCGCACTATCCACTCGGCTACCATACCCCCTAGTGGGGTACTAATATGGATAATTTATGGTATGGTACTTGTTCATCTCTTATGCTATATAATCTGAATGATATAATGACTACTTTTTGTAATGTCTAACATTCCTTCAATGTATTCATCTATTTTCTCCTGGTTGGTGCCTTTCCATCTCATACAAGGCAAGAACAGGGTCATTTATAATGTTGAACTCCACTTCAACTCCTCTCTTTATTATAATACTTACAATTGGTTTGTTTATTTTTCAGCTTTCACAAGGCACTCTACTGGCTGTATCTCCCTCACTTATTGTGCAGGATAAGCAGCGGATGCATGACCTTCCTTGTGGCGCACGCGTTGTGTTTGGAGCAAATGGTTATGTTTACATAACGCCAACAGTTCCAAAGGAACAAGCCTCAAGCTACACAGTAAACTTTGAAGAGGTGAGATTTAGCATTATTTCCCTTGTTCTATTCACATTTGAAATAGTTCACTATAATAAAGCTATTCATAATTCATTAGTTTTATTACTTTTTATTACTATTATATATATATATATGTGTGTGTGTTGGGGAAAATTAATGCTTCCATGATAGTTTTAATTGTCTCAATGCTTGTTAGCAGAGCTTGATTAAGCTATCATAGGCCTTGGGCATCTTCAAGATATAGGGTCAGATTTGACAACATACTAACTAATAACACAAGCTACTACTGACTATTTTGCTTTCATCTATGGCCAGAATATGCCTAAATAGAACGGTACAATTTAAATACAGAAATATATAAATTTTCTATACAGTGTATAGAAAATAATTTACTAACATACAGCACTAATAGATTTAAGTAATAAATAAATGGAAAAAAAAGTACTGTACTTTGATATCAATTTAATAATATCCTGTAGAAAAAGGGGAAGAAAAGTTTGTTTAATTTTTCGTAGGCCTCCACTATCTTGTAGGCCCAAAAATTATGGGTACTGTGCCTAATGGATAATCTGACACTACTCATTATTACTGTCAATGACATTTATGATATGACCTGCAGAACTTATATTGTTTGCACTTACTGTACCTGGTTTTTGATACTGTTGCATCATCCATTGCATGTAGTGTAGTATGCCCTAAAGATTTTAGTAATAAATTAGGCTATGTATATCTTAGGCTTTCTATATCTATGATGTGGTGTTTTTTAAATAAATTACATCCTGACATGATCTGACAATGCATTATGTGGAAAGATAACCTGGCGCATTACCTAAAAGTACCTTGTGATCCAAGTTCTTCAACAACAGGGCAGAAATTATTTTTTTTGGGGAAAAAAAAAAAAGATTAGTGGTAACCCAAGTCTTATTGGAGTGCCAGAAGTAGGGATTTGACATAGCCTTTTAATGTTTTTGGCATTTCTAAATGGCCTAAGCTGATAATTGCCAAGTGTATTCTAATGCACAAGCAGTAAAGTGACTTTAAAATCAGGTCCAGTGTTTTCTTGTTTGGGTAAGAATGTGCCTAGTGACATACTCTTCCAAAATAGCATTTCATCTATTGCACTTTGAACTCTTGCTTGGGGATTGTTACCACCTTCCTCCGTAATCTTTTAGTGTTTTCTTATGTGCCTCGGCTGTTGTAGTATTGATGCTTGCTACCTAACCAGTCATTTTGAGGTGGTGCAAACTGTAGCACCTCTAAAATGTGGCTAACCAAATTTTCACTTGTTGCACTCCCACCAGTTTGGTTCTTAAAATCATTAAACAGAGACCCTTTGGCTGAATTTACATATATGTGAGAGACGTGGTGCTTAACCCCTGCACTGCGCACCTGTTTTTGGCAAAATCTTCATAGTGCAATTGTTAAGGACATATTTTTGTTGTTTTTATAAATGTTCAGGTAAAGTTAATGTCAAAATGTTCCCAAACTTGACTATTTTCATTTCAAAATGCAGAGTGATTAACATTAAAAAACATTAAAATATAGCCTAAGTAAAAAAAAAAAAAAAAAAAAACACCAACTCCCAGAACAACTTTTGGCTGGCTGGCACAGTTAAGGGGTTAATTCACATACCCACCAACTCCTCCACCTACTTACACATTTTGCTGCACTAATTAAGTAGCTTCATAGTCTGTGTCCAGGCAGCATCCTTTTGTATAAAATTGATTTAATTGATGAAGACAGACCCAAGATATTAGTGATGTAAACTTTTCTTCAGCTTCAAGGCACCATATTAATCTTTCTTTATCCCAAGTGAAATGTCTCCTCTTCAACTTTTGGAGCAGACACTCATTATGGATGAGGTCTAGTGAGAAATAGATAAGGAAATTTAAATCATTGAGGATAACATGCAAAGTACACAAGCAGGCACAACACAAGAGTGAGGTGGTGCTGGAAAACTGACAGCCTCGGGCCACCATAAAGCCTCGCCTCACTATAGAATATATATATAGTTTTTCTTTATTAGTGTAATTGTTCTATTTAACATTTTCTCAACTCAAAGTATGTGCTACAGCAGATAAATGTAGAATTTTTTTTGTTAAAGTTATTACTTGCATGTATTAGTGAGATAATGGGCTACATTGCATTTAATTCACCAAGTTTCTTGAGGTATAGGTTGAATATAGATAAATATCAGCATGTAGGTCTTGTTCCCTTTCCTTCCCCAAATAGTTGGGAATGGATTAAGGTTGATATCATAAAAGGAGTTATCTATTAGTATTTTTGTAATAAAGTTGGTTTCGTTCTCAAATTGCAATCAGGGATCCTAGGTAGGACAGAAATAGTTGGGCACTTGGGGTTGGATCCTGAGGAGGGTCAATAACCTTGGGGGTGGGGGGGGGGACCTTGATACAAGTCTGAAGTATATACAAGCACAAGCTTCCTGTCCCTGATAATTTTTAATTATTAATTATTATATGATTGTGATTCCTGTAATTTTTTCCAGGTGCCTGTTGACATTCGGAAAACAATTGGGCGTTTACGGAACAGCATTAAACTTTTGGCACATCATTCCATCATGATATCCCCAACAAGTGTGATGACTGCCTTTGATTTATCTATTGAACAAGAATATGAGGTACTTTCCCCATTGTTTGTATAATTTGCATATCTTGGATAATGATAATCAGCAGAATTGCAATATTATGAAGAAAATATGGCCCCTAATTTATTGAATCATTGTAAATAATGGAGGTTTTTGAGATTAGTATACGTTTCTTGAATTACCAGACAAATGGACTCGGTGAAGATGCTGCTATTCAGTTTGTTATTGCTCTTAGTACCCACTTTTGACCATGGATGAAAACTTCTGGGCTTGACCACAGAGCCAACCACCTCAATGAACTTCAACTTGAATGTTAATCATATGTGAAACATCTCTGTGTAATAATGTCTATCCAAAGTTGGAAGCCATATGCATAGACAAGCCTTGCCCAACTCTGCAGAGAAATGCTCTGGGGTACAGGACAGACATAGGTTGGTCAGGGTCAGCCTAAGTTAAATACTGTACTTGAAGAAATATCTGAATCTAATCCTAACTCCCTGTGCAATTTGAAATGAAGTCACAGATGTGTTTTCCATAGCGTTTACTCCTGCCTTTGCCCACACATGTTCATGATCTTGATAGTTGCTGGAACGTAATCCTATTTTTCCTCATTCCTTTTCCTAGGTTTTACAGGAAAGTAACCCCCAGGCAACTAAAGACTGTTTATCTTGGTTAGATTTTGCATGATCTAAGAAATACTTTACATAATATTACTACTGTATATATAGTTTGTAAACACTGTACATTGTTGGTCATTATGCTTCTACAGTATAGCTTAAATGAATACCAGATTAAACTGATCTGTTTTCTATTTGTATCGTTTCAGGTAAAGGATTTGTTAAAGCCAGACATAATGCAGGATTTAGCCATGACAACAGTACAGATGATGAATGAGTAATACTCTCACTTGGATACAAATATTAAAGTACTGTATTGTAATATTGAATATAATTTATTTTTATCCCCACTTTATTAATATACTGTACAATAACTTATATTCTTTACAAATTTAAAATGCCATAAACATGACTATAAGAACCGCCATAAAAAGTATTTACCAACAACTTTCTGATTTATTCAGTAACATTTTATATGGAAGAGATCTTATGAAATAACTATTTCAGCATTATCAGTCTGCTATATAGGGTACTATTAACTTCATTATTTTTCAAAAATCCACTACAACATTCTTATCTGTACAATAATTGGTGTACAGCCTCTGCTGTACACCAATTTTGAAATTAAGGAGTATAAAACTGATAGTTCATCAAATATCATGTTGGCTCTTTCTTATTAATCTGCATTATCTACACTGGATCCCCTAAAATTCAGATTGTCCTTTGAGACATGCTCTGGATTTTCGAACAAAAATCGTTTTGGCTGTTTCACAATTTTCAGAATCTCGTACCAAACTAAAAATTATGACTATACCTGGGTGGACAAAAAGCAAAACTACATTGACTCTTTTATATGCACAGTGGGTTTCTCACAGCTCCAATTCTCTCGTAATGTTGCATCTAAGAAATCTGGGCATTATTATACGAGTAATCATTCGTACACTAATTTTCCCCATACTCTGTGGGCAGATTTTAATTTCAATTTGCCATGAGATGGATATCTGATTGTAAAGTGATTTTCCCACATTCTATCTCATATTTCAAAGGTAGGGTCTTGATCCCACACATACCCAATGGGGCAACACTAACTTAACTACCGGTAAACACATCTACCATGCCCAATTTTTTTTTATCGAGCTTTTCCACAAAATATAAGAACCCACTTCAATTAATAATTAAGGAGTATCTAATAAAGCATTTTTAATAACATTCCTGGCCAGTTTCAAAGCTAATGAACTTCTCAAACTTGCCTTTGACTTTGGTAAAGTCAGTTTTATGATTTCTTTCAAAATACTGTAGTTTATGAGGAAAGACAAACCCATCATGAGAACCTGCTCCAATTAAAGAATTATGATATAAACACTTTCAGATCATTATTAATAGTACAAATTTTTAGTGTGCTCTCTACTCGGCTTCCTTTGAATATTTATTTAAACAAATCTGAAATTTGAAGGGAAGACCCAGTGGACAGATTTGGTCAGTTAAGAGGAATCCATTGTACAGTAGACCATCCTAATGTCAGCCTTCTATATAACTCGTACTCACATTCAAGGGATAATGATGAATCAATTTGTTTTTTGTTTTTTGTTTTGCAGCCTAAAAATTATCAGAAAGGAAAAAAGCTATACTATGTAGCTTTATCTAGTTACAATAAGTAAAGCTGCCACTTGTTCAGAGTAAAAATTTGAATGTGCAATACACCTATATGTGAAGTGTGTTTACTTAACCCTTAGACAGCAATTATTGCCAATGGTTATGAATATTTAAAAAATTATTGTCTGGGTTTTACATGTATAATGAAAATATGGGTATAATAGGTCTGTTGATGTAAATAAATAAAAATAAAGTGATAAAACAATCGGAGGATAAAACGGGAAGAGTCAGCAGAGTCAAGCACCAGGTGTTGACAAGTGCCAGACACCGCCTCACAGAGAGCTTCCGTTCAAGTGGCACGATAAATATTCACTTATTTTTGTGTTTTTTCTTACATTCTGCATACAGATTAATAATACTATAATGAAAAATTTCATTTTTATTTTTTGTGCATAGACGGATATGACCATTAATTACTCCAAAGCTGCTATCTAGGGGTTAATAATTTACCATAGTACTGAGCCAGTTCAAGGTAGAGGAAACTGTAAGGCCAACTCCAAAAAGTTGCCTCTAAATTAATGTCCAAAAATCACAGCCAGTCTATAGTTCTCTCCAGTCTACTGCCAGTTTTTCCATTTGCTTTAACAAAATCTAGAAAACTTGTAAACATTCATATCTCCAAAAAGCCTCTAGTATAGTGAAAGGTATAGCAGTATACAAGTCTTAACAAAAAATAGCAGTAGGAGGTGTATACTGCAATATTCAATGACTTTAAAAACTTGATGTGCAAAACTGTCTAAATTTATTGTATACACTTACTAACAAGCATTAAGAAATACTTTAGTTGATACACCTTTGATAAAGATGTATATTTTTATCACTAGTGAATGTGTGTGCATTTTAGGTCCAATGTAAACCAGGCCTCCACCCTCTTGCCACTGTAACCTGCACTTCTCACTCTGCCACTAGAATATTTGGGGAAGAGTAAATTTATAACAGGCACAACATGGCTTCAAAGAGGGAAAACCATGCTTAACAAACTTGATTAATTCTATGACAGGGTCACCAACAGTTAATGAGAAGAAGACAAGAGAAGGAAAGATGGGGTGGACCGCATCTTCTGAAACTACCAAAAACCTTATGATACAGCTCCTCACAAAAGACTAGGGGCCAGATTCATGAACCAGTTGCACAAGTACTTAAAATGTGCACGTTTCCTCAATCTCTGACGGCTTTGGTTACATTTATTAAACAGTTTACAAGCATGAAAACTTGCCAATCAACTGTTGTTATAAACAGCCTCCTGGTGCTTCGGAGCTCATTAACTGTTTAATAATTGTAAACAAAACTGCCAAAGATTGGGAAAAGATGTACAGGTTCGTAAGTGCTCGTAACTGCCTTGTGAATCTGGCCCTAGGTAATCATTTTCTTTTCCACCACTGTATTGCTGTGGTGGAAAAAGAAACTTTCCTTTAAAAGAAAATAAATAGATTTACAAAATATACATTTTTAAATCCATAAAATATGCAATAACCGAGATACAAGGCACCTTATTTTGAACAATCTATAAATACTTATTCGCAGTACAAATTACATAACAGATTATGGTTCACTGGTCGGAGTTTTGAGAGAAAGTACATACAATATAAATGTCAAAATATGTCAGATGACATGAAAATACTATAAAAGCACATACTGTACAAACCTACAACATGTAAGAAATACAGCATCTAAACAATTACTGAAAGTTATCACATTATATATTTTATTGTCTTTGCAATTTAATCACTGAAGAACATTTGCCATATAATACAATAGACACCTGTTAAATAAGTGTAAAGTTTTAAATAACATTTGTGAAGTGCATTTGTTTCTAGGACCACCATCACTTTTTCCCGCCCCACACTAAAAATAATTATTATAAATATTTCCCCATTTCTCATTTTCGTGGGCTGACAGAGGCACTAACACAAGAAGCCTCTGTTTAACGCAACAGTAAAATGTGTTGGATGAAAAAACGATTCTTCGCGGCGGGGATCGTATTCCAGGGACCTGCCCGAAACGCTACGCGTACTAGTGGCTGTACAAGAATGTAACAACTCTTGTATATATCTCAAAAAAAAAAAAAAAAAAAAAAATAAATAGGTAAGGATGCTTAGGGGGTGCCTTCTTGCCATGCCCTGTGGCTGGGGGAATTGATGCCCTGAAGCTACATAAACACCCTGTAAACCCCCTCCCCCCTACAAAAGTGGCAAAGGGAGTTAGGGGACAACAATAGTGAGTAGAATATAAAGAAATAATTAGGCTGAAGATATTTAAAGATAATCCATTCACTATACAGTATCTTAACCACTGCACTGCTCCCTTAAAATATGATAAACCTGTGGTGCGCCGAAAATAAATTGTTCGCCAAAAATTTGTTGTCCTTCCAAAAGTGTAAAATACCCTTCCCTGATCACATATGTAGAAAAAATTTCACAAATGTACTTACTTTGGCTGCAGTGGTGTCCGGAATATGTTGTGTGATGTTACAGCTCGGTGAGCACCCATGCCGTAGATTCCCGAAGGCAGTCGCACGCCAGTTTCAACATGCGCAAGTTGCCATAAATATTTTTTTCTGCACAATTACAAATGCATTTGTATGTTTTTTTCTGGTTAATCCTATGTATATTGAACATGTTTACAATATTCAGGAAGGAGAACATTCGTACTGTTCCAAGACACTGTTACATGTATCACAAATGTGTCCAAACATTTTTTATATTTTCTATATTTCATGTTCAGATATGTACATTTATAACTTACTTACACACTGCACACCCCTATCAACACACTTAGAACTGCACGAGTGTGTGATAAACACTGAAGCAGTCAACGGGGCATAGGGCAATTTTGCACTCAATGCACCAAGTGCAGATGGATCTTCGCTGGCGTTCCCTACGTTGCGTGTTCTTGCAAACAACACGGACACGTTTACCCTTGTCCCATGTGCCCGTACCTGGCATATCAACCTGTCCTCTTACAAATTACATCTGAATTTGACCATTTATCTGTATGGTCAAAAATGGACATAATTTGAAAAGGATAAAAAATTTAAAATAAATTTGGGATTTTTTTTTCAAAGCAGTAAGTTAAGGGTCCTCTGGTAGGTTTAGGAGGGCAGGAAATTCTCCTAAAGTTTCAAAACGTCATGAAAAATATTAATTGAAAGTTTCTTCTCCTAACCTTTCTGAGTAAGCCGGAGGACTCAAACAGAAAACTGGACAGTACATCACTTTTGTGAACCGATTTCATTTTAAATTACGTCCATTTGTGGCCATAGCTCGCATACAAGCGAAAAGCGGCATTATTTTTAAGAGGACGGGTTGGACATATAACCAAGCTTGTGTACAGCAAGATGTTCTTTACTCCTGAGTCTGTCAGGAACTGCGCGAGACATTGTTACTGGCACCCCACACGTTGCAACACAACCCTCCACCCCATACTTCACGAAAAGTTGTGACACTAGAGCAACACAATGTACAGTACATATTGGGGGTCTCTTGCCAGATTTCACGAGATACATGTTGAAACAGGTCAGCACTGCAACGTCAATGAGGTGGAAAAAGAATTTCTTCGTCCACTTCACGGATTTTTGCACGCACTCAACGGCACCAACCTTCACGTCACATTTATCAACTAGCCACATATTTACGTTGTAGTCAATGACATAATCAGGTTTATACATTGGCAACCTTGTTGTAAAATTCAGTTTGCCACTGTCCAACATGGCACCAGTATGAAAAGTTGTCAACATATTCACCTCGCGTCTGTCCCTCCAGTGCACTGATAACATTCGTTCACACTTTTGCAGCTGGCAATCATCCACTGCAATGCCAAACACTGGCATTTCCCTCCTGTGGGCCTTGACAGTGCCACATACGCCGGTGTTGTGGTCAAGGGGGAATCTAGTCAGCAAGGGGCTGGTATAGTTGTCCATGAACAGGATAAGCCCCTTATTCAGCAACAGTTCCATGAGTGTTTTCACGACACTGCCTGAGAACCTGTGGGGGATCTTGACCTGTTATGTCAATGTTTGTACCTAAATACAGTATCATGTTCATGACAATAACAGTTTTGCAGTCGTATAGTGTGAAAAAATGAGTCCAAACTGGTACTGCTTTGATGGAATGTACTGCTTGAACGCCAGTCGTCCCTTGAAGAGGACTAGCGATTGATCAGTCACGACATTCTGTGCTGGTACAAAATAGTCACGGAACTTTTCACTCATACCATTAAGGCATCACTCATATTAGTCCAGGCACCTGAGAAGCAGCAGGAACTTATTACGTGACATGTACCTGTTGAACACCGGTGGGGTTTTTTGAACAAGGCTGTCTTTGCTCCAATAATCCTGGATAATGTGTTTATCTGCATGCCTTATCATCATGCACAATGCTAAAAACAAATACATTTCCTCATTTGTCATGTCTCTCTAACGTGTTATGCGAGAGGCAGGTAAAATGCCAGCGTCAATAAGGCCATGAGCGTATCTGTTCATCTCTGCAATGAGATGGTCCATGAATTCCTTATCAAAATATGCCATAAAATAATAAATTTCAACCATATCATTACCAGTATTGGGGAATAAGGGTGTCACACCAACATCGGTATTATCAAATGTTGGAATTTGTGGGACAAAACTTTAACAATCACAGAAGACCCCAAGAATCCATTTCGTACCTGCGTCACTGCGCGCCGCTTTTGAATCGTACAATATACCTATGAAAGCCCTGAGGCGCGTTGCGCACCACTGATTGAGCGCCTCAAGGCTCGTTGCACACTGTAGTGGTTAAACACAATATATCACAGTCCTTCCTCTTAAAATGGAAGTACTTATAGCAACTATTTGGTTGAATGTACAAAAATGGACTGTTGGGCCCAGAAAAGTTAATTTTGTGTTACGTACTAAGTTACCCAAATGACATAGTACAAAAATTGAAAAGTAACTGAAGACCCTAATCTAACTTATCCAAGGCATAATATATGCCATCTTAGGCCCAGTATAGTACAGTACATATATGCTATACTAGGAATGTTAAAATTAGGTTTTTATTTGTTCTATTTACAAAATTAATACAGTAGTACAAACACATGAGCACTGTTTGCTACAACACTCCATTTTTTGTACCCTCAACCAAATGGTTACTGCAAGTACTACTATTTTAGGTAGATGGGTTATATATCATGGAGAACCAGCATCACCACAAATCATCCACAGTAGCACAGTACTTCACTGCTTGATGAGACGAGATGTACAATGCTCCTCGTGAATTGTCATACATAAACATATCGAACACTTCCTACCTCTTCACAAACTATTGCCACCTAGCCTTATTCTCAACCATTTCTGGAGTGCTGTTTACACACATACACTGCTTCCTTACATATAAATTATGCTTGGTCATCTTGCCTTTCTGGTAATATACTTCAATATACTCCAGCACACACACACATACACTAGCCATCTTTCACCATCCTATATTTCAACATAGCAAAAGCATATCGGTACACTAATCAATGTTGCAATTTATAGACTTCTACACACCACATTTTTCCATAACTATTTCATCCTTTATTCTAAATTCATTCCTCATATCACGCATAATTTTGTTATTTTCATAATAATATTACTAAGATCTGCTTTACTGTACCTCAGAATGAAAGAACCGTCTTGCAGACCCGAGTATAAAGCACACAACATTCAAGGCATAAAACTGAAGCAACAAGCCTAGTGTGAACATGCACCAAAGCCTAACAAGTGGCTGAGTAAGGACAATATGTGGACAATATGGACATTACAAAATAAATGTTTGCACATTGGAAGGCCATTTTGAATTAAAAACAGTATAGTACAGTACACTGAAAAAAAGTTTGAACTATGGATGTTAAATTAACCGGTGTCTATTGTATTAAAATGTTACACTACAGTTTAACACTATAAAGCTAAAAACATTTCAATTAAATGACAATTTCAATGTTATAAATATTTGTAAGCATTTATTACTAGGTATAACATACTTCATTTTAAAGGTCTTTTCAGATTATCACACTCCTCTGTCTCTCTCTGATTTATTTTAAAGGTATTATCCAAAACACTGGTATCAGATTTTCTTTTCTTTGAGTCTGTTGCACCCTCATTCTCTGCTTCAGGATCATCATTTTCTGCACTCTCTCTCTTGGCATTTTTCTCCCTCTCACATTTAACTTTATTCACTACATACTGATATTTTCTTGCACCATCAGCAGGCACAAAACCGTAAGATTTGCCGACTGCCCCTAAGGCATGCAGACAAACTGCTGCTGCTCCCTGTTCAGAGTATCTTTTGCTCTTTTCCCTGCAAGAAATATGGATTATTCAATTTGTCATACACAAAATTAAGTAAATTGCAGCATCATATTTATCAACCTCAGTATAAGCATATTTCCCCACTACTCGGTCACAGCAGTCCTGTTTGGCTTACAGCAGATCCGAGCCAGAACCTAGCCCCTCCTCACAGAGGTGTAGAGAGCATGCAACTATTATCATCACCCGCATCGGGAAAGCATCCAAAAAGTCGGTGAAGCTTTACAGACTTTACACCAATGAAAATCAGGGGATCATATAGTACCTCTGATTTTCATTGAATTTATTCTACACTTCTTACTACATGCATCTCTCTTCAGTATGTTGTAATTTTATTGTGCAGGTTTGGAACCTAACTGTGTATATTATGTATAGTATTATCAGTTGTATAGTGCATACAGTATTTTCTGTGTATATTATGAGATCTCTCTCATCTCCATTCCAGGAAGTCCCTGGAATTCCATTTGAGGTGGTCCCAGTAATGGGGCTTTTTGTATATTTTATAGTTTGATATCTAGCCTGACTTAAAAGGGAATGTGAGCATAGACCAATATTCGTCGAGTGAGTACCAGTGCCTTAAAAAAAAAAAAAAGTACCATCATTGGTGTGGCAAGCTTGTTTTGAAGACTTACTGTCCACCTTATAATGTCTGTGGTTGCTGCCTTAACTGTAAATATTAAGTAGTTTGACATTTTGTCTAGATCTTTTATTTAGTCACTCCATTCTATAGGGAGATCTGACTGCCTTGTATACTACACTCACTATAAGGACTTAGTTTTTTGTATGGACATAACTGAAATTTGTCACCAATAAACATTGTGATGTTTATCTCTGGCACATTGGAATATTTTGTTAGCATTTGATTGTAGTTTTTTTCAAGTAAACATAGTACAGTACTGTACTGTATAAAATTAGCTACATTTTGAGCTCACTGTAATAATTCTGAATATAACTTTAAGCTCCTTGCATGTGTAGCATTTCAGGGAGGCCTAATGCTAATATATTATAGAAGGGATATCTTGCATTTTAATAGTACTTATTAGGCCTTTACAAATAAAATAAAAACATATCATTTAGGGATTGTCTTAAACATGGTAGATATGTATACAACATATTGCAAGTTGATGATGAAGTATGTGTAGAAATTTAGATATAAGGGTTTATAAACCTAAGAACGTGTGCGTCATTGATAACAATGCTTGTGTCACAGCGCTCAGGGGGCTGTAGTCCAAAGGGCCCAGGTTTGATTCCTGGTCGAGGCAGTTTTGGACTGAAGGCTAAGTTTCTTTTATCTGAAGGCCCTGCTCACCTAGCAGTAAATAGGTACCTGGGAGTTAAACAGCTGCTACAGGCTGCATCCTGGGGATATGTGTGTGTATTAGAGAGAAATATATGTAGTAGGTATGATATAAAAAATAGGTCTGGAGTCAGTACATTAGACAACTGACAGTTAGAAAGGTGGACTCCAAGAACTAACAACTTGATCCTACAGACACAAATAGTAAATATACAAATACTATGAGCAGCACCTGATCAAAGTTAAAGATACTAAACTCATTATCAAAGAAGAAAACAATATTAATGGAGCTTCAGCTATTAAACACTACAACATCAATGAATAGTGAACAAAGAAATGTTAATATTGTACATCCACTTGTTAAAATTACTACTAGGATGACATACATTGTGAAGCATATTTAATCATTTAATCATTGATTTAATCAAGCTCCTCAAGTCTCCAAATCTGTCTACAGTATTTTAACCTTGTCTTTATCTCACTTATTTTTCACCTTATGAAAAAAATACAAATTAACCTTATGAAAGATAAACCACACTTGTTTATAGCAGTTTCATGATAATGGCCTTATAGATGAAAGTTTACATTAAATAAAGCCTACTTGAAGTGGGAATGTTCTCCCCAAATTGTGGTCATTTGTGCTGTATTCCAAGAACAGTAAACATGGAGGTAAGGCAATTCATGGTACTGTTGAACCGAAAATGGAGCAAGACTATATGAAGTAGCAATGTACTGCAGGATAACAAGTACCTTACTACAGAACTAGGACAAAACAGCTGTAGGCTCAGATAATTACAATGATGGACAAGTTGTAATTTATGATACAATTTTAATGTCAAAGTTTGAACATTTCTAACAAGGGACATATTAACTGAAAAACTATGTCAATTACTTTTATATATGGTGTATACTGTATATATTGGCAAGATATTAAAGTACAAAAAGCTACCATTTGAGAGAAAATCTAATAAATATTCACCTGAGTGTTGAAGCGTACTTGATGCCATTCACAACTACTGAAGCAGAGAAGAATTTATCCACAACAACATGATCATAGTGAGGCCCAGATAACTGGTTACGGAACACATGTGTCTGAAAATAACAGGTTGAAAAATTTCTTCATAATGCTAATATAAAGAAGTTGTATAAATGCATTATGGACACATATTTCATGCAAGTGCACTATTGCAGTACTTTATCTTTAAAATAGTTTCTTGCTAAAAATGACATTCTGAGCATGTATATTCTGCCACTCTCAGAAGTGATTCATAGTGATTCATTGAGTAATATTAAGGATCATGTTCAGTCATGCAAGAAGACATGGCACCAGTGCCACGTGGAGTAAACTTCACCCTGCAGGCATGCCCAAGGTGCTTGGAAGTCAGTGAACAAAGTATCAAGCCTATCAGGCAAACATTACCTCAAAAATTCTATTCACAATATAAACCCAACAGAACCCTTTTGATATGGCATGCATGCTTACCAATGGAAAGTTCTAACCCACCTAGTGATCAATCGCCATCAATGATTACATTATATCGCCATTACATTATATCAGCATTAACTCCCAATTGTCCCTAAAACTTTGTATACTCTGTAATACAACCTGACTGCATAAGTGGGCAGACAGAAGTGATTTGCAGATAATTATTGGTTGCATTTTCCCAAGTCTGATATTTCTACAGTTAACAATGCACATCAGCTAACTAGCTTTGAGTAAGCACACCAGCTAGTTCTGGGGTTTTAATTTGTGTGTCCCTAAAATTCTTCAGTTACATTTGTATGTTCAGTTTCTATTTGAAACTCCACATTAGGCTCCTTCACCTTTCAAACAGCTTGTGTCTGCCCACTTTACCCAAACATCTTACATGCTACCCACCACAATTGAGGGGTCCATGCAAACATGTACCGTATTCTACACCCTCTACTGTCACTTCTAGGGCACCACATGTATGCTTTACACAAGCATGCATGCATATTATTATAAATGCAATAAATACCACTGCACAGTGTATATATAAATGCTATCCAAATTACAGTGTATGCTTGCTAGTTGCTGCCCACTCAACTTTGAATTACAAACCAATAGGAACCTTGCTTTTCACTATTTCAGTGGTACAAGCTTTGTAGAATATTGCCCTGTGATAGTCCTTACAGGCTATAGTTCACATCCATATGCAGTCCATCACAGTGTTTATATCTTTATAACAAAAATTCTAACTTAGCCAATACTTACATTTAAAAGCATTTTAGGAAGATCAGCATTATTAAAATTTCCTCGTATAAACTGTATAGGCATCTCAACAATCTTCTGGCCATTTTCTTCTCTCTCCACAATGTTGACATGGTCTGCACTAGGAGGCATGGCTGTCTTACCATTCTTGTGTTCGAAAGTCAAACAATTATGAGATTTATTCTGTTTATCAAGTTGTAACTTGAAGTATTCGCCCAGGCCCCAGATGACACTGTAGTATATGACAAAAATTAATAACACAAAATGTCATCCACACTTCCATGGAAATAAACATTCCATTCACCTCCTTATTACTTTCTTATTACTTATTACACTTTCCTTATTAATTCTACTCAATAACTCAGTCGATAGAGCTTCGGCCTCACTCACGTGGGGTCCATGGTTCGAGTCTCCTAGAGCCCAGGTGAATGGAATTAATAATACACTTTGTGAATTTTGTATACATTAGTATAAAAGGTTGACCTGGCACTCATAAATGTGTGAGGAGCATATAGAAGGATTGAAAAGAAATTTGAAAGAGTCTGCAAACAATCATCATCAGTGTTACACTATACTATATTACATTACACTGGTGCATAAGTTGGAGAAACAGGCAAGAGTAACTGGTAGGGTGCTCCAGTGGGTAAGGAAGTACCTAAGCAATAGGAAGCAGAGTTACTGTGAGGGGTGAGACCTCAGATTGGCATGAAGGCACAAGCGAAGTCCCACAGGGTTCTGTACTCAGAAATATCCTATTTCTGACATACGTAAATGATCTTCCAGGGAGTATAGACTCATTCCTCTCAATTTTTGCTAATGATGCCAAAATTATGAGAAGGATTAAGACATAGGTCAACAGCATGAGGATTCAAGAAGACCTGGACAAACTGAAGGAATGGTCCAACAAATGGTTGTTATGTAAGTGTTTAACCCAAGCAAATGTCTGTGCCTGTGGTCTGTCCTTGTGCCCCATGACGTTTGGAAGTTTGCCGCTTTCTCATCTGTGTTTGCCTATATTTCTTGGGCCGACATGCAGATACAGGGGTTTTGGTAGTCGAACAGGGTGCTGACAGCCAGGTATCTTGCTATTGTTCCTCCTCCTCGTCAGCCTTGGTCGTGTGTCACGGCCCGTGGTTTCTTCTTTATTGTGATACCTGCAGTGCTCCCTCCTCCCTGGTAATTCCCCTTGTTTTCCTTCTCCGTGGGTTGGCAGCTTCAGGGAGCCACAAGGGGCTTTCCCTCGGAAAACCAGCATTGAATGTAATGAAGTGTAAATTACTGAGTGAGCACCAGTGGCTCCCTCCCCCAGGGAGTTGAGGCGGGGTTTTACCATCATCACAGAACTGAGAATGGAGGAGCCAGCTGACCCCAGTCTGCCTCCGATCCTCCCCCCCAGTGAGGGAAGGATAAATTTGGGTAAATGAGCTTGTGCTTGTTTCATGAATTTTAGATCATCTGCTTGCATTGTTGTTGGAGTTCTCTTGGAAATTTTGAGGAATCAATATTTCTTATAACCAACAGTGATCAGTTTTGTTTTGTTGACTTTGTGGATGCTCTGCCAGTGGTGGCAGACATGATTAAGATTCACTAACAATTTTATTATAGTGCCACCGCTCTCTGCACCTTTTTAGAGAACAGGTTCTGGCTTGTGGTCCCCAGGCAGGCTTGAACAACCTCTGTGACTGATGGCACCTGGTAGTATGACACAATCAGCATTGTAGCTTCTGGGAGCCCATCTCCCAGTAATACCCTGATACTATACACTGAAAGTGAATGGTAACACTATGATTTGCACACAATAAAAGAAACAATGCAACAGTTTTAACCCTCATGTAATTAATTATAAGCATTTCTAAAAGAAATATTGATATCATGCAAAGTTTTTTCCTATAAAAAATTACCAAGTAATGCAAAAGAAAGGCCATTAATGGTCAAATGCATGGAAAAATACTTCTTTGCTGGACATTTGAACATAGCACTATGCCTCTCTGCACCATCAATAGAAAATATTGTACTCTTTGGAAGAGCATTAGAAAATTACAAGGCATTATTTGCAATTGCCCACAAGACATACTCTTTCAAAAGGCATTTCATAAGTCATTGTGTGCAGCATGAACGAGTTGTAGTATGCTTATGTGATACTGTACAACTGTACAAATGATAATATGGTTATCTGTTAGAGAGAGGTAGAATGCAAAAATTTGGCTTTACTTGGGCTGTACAGCAAAGAGTATGACCACTTGGCAGCCATGGTGGATCTCGAGATGTGAGGTGGTGGAAAAATTGTACAGTACAAGGCTTATCAAAACACTTGTCATTAAAATAATCTATTTAACAAAAAAAAAAAAAAAAAGAGCTGAAAGACTGTTTCAATTAAGTTATATTTATTATATATAGGGGGGTACCACCACTGGTGCAATTATAGGGACCCACAGCCTCAGAGAAGGGAACACAGAGCACTCAGGGAAAAACTTGACATTTAACTCTGAATACGAAAGAGTGTTCACTTCTCCAACCACCCCCTTTTTTTTTTTATTATGATGTACACTTTATTATGCAAGGTTATACAGTTACATATCTGATTTTATACAAAAAATAAACATTAAGAGGACACAAGAAAAAGTTCGCTTCCTAGAGGCTGTATATTATATATAGAGGCTATATATATAGAGGCTTTATTATATATTATTTTAATGTTTTCAGAATAACTATCAGATGCAATTACAGTATTAATTTTGCATATTTGCTTACGTTATCTCCTGTAGAGTCTGTGTTTCCAGGAAAGCCTTGCCTCGAGGAGTATCCTGAAGGTCCCGCAGCATATTCTGAACAGTGTACTTGCTGTAGGTGAATGGATTATCATAATCTATGCAGTATCTCAGGTATGCCTCAGCCTGAAAAAGGGATATTACGGTGATTATTCTAACTGAAAAGGTTTTTCAAATAAGGAACTGCGAACCACTTACTTAGTATCACAGGCATCATTAATAAATAACAATATAAAGAAATCTTTACAGACAGAAATACAGTGCAACCTCGATTCACCTCACTCTATGCAATACACATTTTACAGGCCAGATTTACTCACCCTCTTCACTGAACAAGTGTTTGGCAAAGTGGATGGCGTGTGCATTTGCTTAGTACGCAGGGCCAGAGTTCACAGACCTGTGGCGAAGTTGATAGGCCTGGTTCATATGCACAATTTTGGATAATGGCACTACTTTTAACAAATAAGATTGATGGGGATGGATCCTGAGAAATACTAGCAATGAGGGTGTAATCTCTTTACACACAGATTTCCATAGTAATTGTCCATGATATGATCAACAGAAAATAAAATTTTGCTTAATGAAATTTGTTCATAGAGCATGGGAAATATAAATATACAAATGGTAACTTTAAACCCGTACACGGCTCTAATCACTAACTGTGATTTCCTTCCGTGTGCAAATCACCATATTCACTTTATTCTTATGGGTTTTAATATTTACTTTTTTCAGGCACACCAAGGTGTAGGACTTGTAAATAGGTGTGCAGTTTGAGGATTAATATTGCGCCATCACATTTGTAATTATTTTCGTTGTTGAACACAACACTAGGAGAATGCCATTGAGCATTTTTAAAGCTAAATAATTTGGAATAATTTTATTTGGAATGTCACAAGTTTGGTTCAGCCCTGTATAGGCACTACCTTTGAAAATAAGGTTTCAAGGCTGAGGCATGGGAAATAATCTAGGTATGGTGAAATATCTTTACAGGCAAACTCTTCTGGCAGGTATCCATCATAAGATGATTTGAAAATAAAATTTTGCTCAGTGAAATTTGCTCAATGGAAAATATTAGGCTATGAATGGTACCTCCTTTAATATTGCTCTGATCACATCTTTAAACATTTCTGTAGACAAATGAAACATTAGGAGAAACAGGCTTAGCAATGTATTTTTGTCTTAAAAATTATAAAATTAAAATGCCTCTTGAAGGCACCTCCGGTTGCAACAAATCTCTGGATGCAATGAATAGGGGTTGGTCCCATATAGTCTGCCAAATCAAGGTTGCAGTGTAGTGTATCATTGAAGATATCAAGATTTGATGTGAATCTCTGATGCTAGTGCAAGTGAATAACAGAGGCATTGTTTTCTAAACCTATTATGCAAATTATACACTGTATGCAGAAACTGACCACTGTGTCAAGTGGAAGCAGGCCTTCAGGTCTAAGTATAGAACAGTTCCACATGGCAGTCCGTGCAATCATCACGCTCGATGCTCCTGTCTCTCGTCGAAATTTGTCAATGTCCTCATGACATTTTATCTCCTTTGACCCACCACTGAAAAAATATTATTATTCTTACTACTGTATTATGAAAATATGTTTTTTTTCTTTTCAGAAAACAAGATAAATATGAAATATCTCAAGTCACTTACACCTTAATGCACATGATGAAAATGACCTTTTCAAGAGAAGTTAATGCCATCATTATTACCTTGTTTCCCACTTTCATGGAGCAGAGAGGCATCAGCCTGAAGGAAAAATCCAGCATTGAATGTAATGAAATGCCTCTTTCTGGTGGGCTCTCCAATGCTCCAGCCTGGAAGTAACCAAGCCTTGGGGAGCACACCAAACCTCTGGGGACTCAAATCTGGCTTTCCTCAAAGAGGCAAAGGACTGCCTGAGGATTAGATCATCAAAGAACAAAGAAAATTTCAACAGAAAATTAAAAATATGCTCAAAAGCAAGATCACTGGGTTAAATACACTAACATGATGAGGGGCCAGATAATGTGAAGGTAAGAGGTAAGGTAAAGAATGATTTTGGTGGGTTGAGGTTAGGTCTGTGGTGAGGTGAGGTAATATGATATGAGGGGCATGGGGATGTAGCCGAGCCCCGTACAGGTGGGGCACACACTCGCACGTTTGCCCCCATACAGGTCTAAAAACTGCACAAACCTAAGATCAGTAGAGAGCCTTGAACCATCGGAACAAGTCAAGCTGCCAATCTGCTAGAGAGATGAAGCCTTGAGAAGGGGGGAAGAGAATTTGGACACCAAGCCTGAAAGGTGGGAACCACAGCCGAACCCTCAATAACGGATCCAGGAGGAGGACCTGGTCTGTATATTTCTCCAGCTTGGCCAACACAGTAAGAAGCAGCTAGACCAAAGGAAAGATGCACAGGTAAATCCAATAACTCTTATCCAGGCGAAATGCTTCAACATTTTTTTTTAAACGGAATCACATACATCAGCAGTCTCTGATTTTACTTTGTGGCAAACAGTTCCACCTGTGAACAGTTAAATGCTTCACAAGGCCAGAAGTAGGATGTTTTCTCCACCGACCACTTCACTGAAATTGGATGGGAAATTTGAAATTAATTGTGCACTCATTCACTGCTGGGTGAACAAAGGCGTACTGTTAAGGATTGGCACCTAGTCAGTCCTCCCCAGCCAGGATACGAACCCAATCCAAATCGCTCACAAAGCACTAGGCCAAGTGTGTCACCACTGTCACGGGGACTGCCACTGTGCCATGGGGTGCAGTGGCATTAATAGTCTAATTAATGCTGATAGACCAATAGTTCTAGCACTTTAATTCTGGCCAGAATTGCAACATTAATTCACTATACAGTATTAATGTTTTTTTTTTTTTTTAAATACAGGTAGGTGAAGGAGAAGACGGCTTCTGACTTGTTAGCAAGCTTAGAGCTTTATCTTTCCATAGCTCATCTTAAACCTTAACCTACTAGATTTCACTGGAACACAACCTACCAATCATTTTACAACCAGTCTCCAATTACTGTTGGGTGAATAGGGAGAGTGTTAAAGAGCAGTGCCTAGTTGACTCTCCCTTTCCAGGGATCGAACCTGGTTGAAATCACTTGCAAGACGTGGGGGAAAACATATTACCAGTCATTATAGGCCCCTGGTATTATAATGATAAACTAACAAATTAGTACTTTATTCAACATTACTCACTTTGCAATAACTGGGATGGCAAGAACATTAGCAATTTCTCTGATCATGTCATTATGATTGGGATGGTTGGGTCTCTCCTCCTTAGTGCGGCCATGGATAGCAATAGCAGCTACCCCACATTGCTCAATAACTTTACACAAATTTATTGTGTCTGGTAAAGTTTTTAGAAGACGAATCTTGCAAGTTACTGGGATGCTAAGGCCTTGAACAAGAGTGGTGAGTATTGATTTAACCTGAAATAATTAAGATAATTAATATTTGTTTAAAATATATACTGTATATGTAAAGAGGAATACATATTTTATTAAATTACAATCTTGACAACAGAAAGGAGAGTAAATATGCTATAAATTCAAATAAAGAAATCACTGAATGTAAGTTAATGCCCTTATCTAGTGAGCCACTCAGTATATGCCCTAATGTATAGCACAGAAGCTGCCAAGCCTTGATGTGTCGCACTAGGCCTCCGACACCTGCCTGAGTTTACCAGGAGTGAAAACAAAATTTTGGCTCTCTCTCTCTATGAGGCAATGGGAAGCTTGAAGATCAGAGATCAAGAAAACATTAAGAAAAACCCTACCAGAAATTATAAGTGCATCAAAACAAGAAATGGCTTGAAAGAATTAGTAACCCTGAGGAGTACAAGAAAAACAATCACTGACATAGGGGGTTAACACCCTTAACTGTACCACATAAGCAAGTGAAGTTGGTGGCTGGCTGGGACTGTATGCACATCACAGTGCACTGTGCGCACTGGGACTCGGGCACATCAAGGTGATGGTGGTTAAACTGTGGCAAGAATCATTGGTCTTGTTTTCTCCAAATTTTCTTTCTTCAAGCAGTACCCTGGTTTGCCTAACCTTTTTGGTGCCTCCTACTTGGTTTTTTGTTTATCTCTAATCCCCAGGGTAGGGTAGCCTTGGTCTCAAGAGCCCTGGTGTACTTCTTAAGACTTGGCTTCACCATTGCACAAACTATGGGGACCTATTGAAAGGGGCCTTCCAGAAATACAATTTAATAATTAGTATCTTGAGATTACTCTGATCTTACTCTATAATGGCAAGGATGCCACATACATCAAGAGTTTATTCGAGTAAAATAAAACAATAGGGGTTGAAACAAATAAGAAATAACATACGGTAATTTGACATCTACTGGACTTAAAGTCTTGCACAAATGTAAAATCACACCATCTGTCCTGAAAGTCTTATACTGTATATTCCTAAGCTCAAAGGGTATTTCCAGCTGAACTAGCAAGTACTTTCCAGCATTACTTTTACTTCTCTACAAACTTGCGAGTAACAAACCTTCTCTGGCTGAGTAAGGAGAGCTGCTCCCATGCCACCCTTAATGCTGAATTCCTTTGGGCACCCCATGTTCACATCTAAGCCAGCCACATACGGTTCACTGTTGACAGGACAAGGGTATAATATAAGTGATTACCAAATTGTGCACATACAAAATTATACGCCCATACTGTATAGTGTTTGGCCTATGCATTGCTTTATTTAATTGAATATATTTATGTCAAATAAAGAATCTTGCTCAAAAAGGAACACTACATTTCTGAACTGTAACAGCATTTATTGTGCATGCTTTTTTATTAGTTTTCCATCTCCATCTTCTTCGGGATGGGATGGGTGCAAAGTTGACCGACCGATAGTAAAGTCGAGTTATCTATGGAAATTCCCTCCCTGAAACAGTCTAGTTACTAGTAGTAAAACTTTCATGTTCACTTTCTATAACAATAGGTCAAACAATATAGTGCTGAATGTAATGAAAAACCATTTTTTGGTTGACTCTCAGTAGTCATGAAGCACTGGTACAGCCAAGTCCAGACTCATACCAGACCTCCAAGACCCACACTCATCTGCCAAGAGCTCTTTCTACAAGGTGAGGGAAGCATGACGATTCAAGATCTCACCAAATTGAGAAATCCCTCTAGGTTAAACAAAAACCAGTGACTGCTTGAAAGTATCAAACCCTAAGGCTACAAGGCAACTGAACATTACCATATATGAATAACCCCAATAACCCTGCTGGCAGGCCACATCATGTGAGATTCCAATCAGCCACCCACATCACTTACGATCCTATCTAATCATGACTCGAACCTCTCAAGTCCCCTCACCTGCTGTTTCTTGATTTAGCTAGTGGTGATGGCTATCATAAACAACCGCGTCTAACAGCCTGGTTGATCAGTCCAGCAACCAGGAGGCCTGGTCGACGACCAGGCCGCGGGGACGCTAAGCCCCGGAAGCACCTCAAGGTAACCTCAATGTAAGGTATCATTGAAATTCCTGTTATACAATGGACATTGTTTTTTTTTCAATTATGCTTCCTCAATAGCCCCCAGAGTTCAAGTTCAAGTATGTTTTTTGAGACAAGAAAGAAATACATCTCAAAGGGATAGAGTAGCTTAGGCTATTTCTACCCTCCTAGCTCCCAGAGCTGACTTTCAACAGTGCCTCAATAGAGGAGAGAACGGCTGTGCTAAAGAAACATTAGAGTAAAACCCAGAAAAGTTGTAAGATGGGCTTACCCATGGGAGAGGAAGGTAGGAGCAACAGGACTCACTGCACCCTAGTTGCCCAAGCACCACAAAAGTCAACAGCACACACTGTGGGGCAAAGCACATCACAGAGCCACCCAAAACCACAGGGCCCATGGGAAGGAAGGCACAACTGCCAAGACATGGCAAGCCAGACCCCCAGAAGAATGAACAATTCAGGTATACGCCGAAGTACTAAACATACAATGAGAAAACTAAACACATCGAACATGACAAAACACCAATCAAGATGCAAATCTGCAACCCAGGAAGTAGGAGAATGGTTCAAAACTTAAAAGGTTAAGAAAACTCCATAGGTTCAATGCCCAGGAAGCCAGGGTAACCAACCCCACAAAGGGGTTAAAGCTAGGCATGAAAGCCATACAAGCATACAGCTAACTACTATCACTACAGTACCCATAAATAGGCCTCACACTGGGAAACAAACCACACACTACCTGAAGCCAAGATAATGTGAAAGGCCTCAACTCGTAGAGGTGGAAACCCCAACCCTCAAGGAAGATAACTCTGGTGGGACAAGGGAGGATGCAAGCCTGCCTCTAGGGAAAATAACTCTGACTCACAAACATGAAGCAGGAAATGCAACAAAAACAAAACATGACAGTAATTGCCAATACAACTTGTCCGAAAGCATGAATTTGAATGTGAGACCAGCAAACACGTGTGACTTGGACAGCACTATGTGAGTGAGTGAGGTGGCTGGCTTGCAGGACCCATGGGTAACCAGGGCTGCTATTTGGTGGCAGTTGGATGCATCATAATTAGGGTGTTTACCATGCAACAATGAATGTTTGGCATGTTTTCCTCCGAGGTTGTTAATTTCCTTCAAGTAGTTGATTGTTTTGGTGAGCTTTATACTTTCTGGTGGATCGTTTCTTGATTTTGGGTTGATCTCTGATCCCCAAGCTCCCTTTGCCTTGTACAGAGAGTCCAATTCTGATCTTAGCTTCCTGTAGATTTGAGTGGATCTTGGAAGCCTGGTGAAATTCCCCCTAAAGTTTTGCCACCTCCAGTGTTATAGCTCAGAAATTCACTGAGTCTCTCCCAGAAATCATAAGATACTCTCACTTGTCTTGATCTTGCAGAAAGAGTAATTGCATTTACCAACTGATAGCTGGGGAGGTGTTGCTTTGGAGCTAAATGCATGCACATCTATTTGACTACATACACACAAATATGTACTAGTACCAAATGCATCTAGTATTGTACTTTCTTTTCGCTTGCCCACTCATTCCCCGCATCTCTTTTCCTTATCCCCCTCCCTCTCTTCCCATCCCCCCACTCTTCTCCCTTTTCCAACTTTCTCCCTCTCTCCACTCCCCACCCCTCTTTCTCAATTTTCTCCCTCTCCCATCCTCTCTACCTTTCTTGTCCCACTCCCTCTTTCACATCTCTCCACCCTTTATCCCAGTCTCCCACCTCTTTCCTTCTCTTTCTTCAAATTTCCACTCTCTCCTTAAACATCCCCCCCCCATCTCCTTCCCTATCTTCAAACATCCCCTCTTCTCTCTCTCTGACTCAGAAAATGCAACACTGAATTAATGTTTATTGTTCTAGTGAAGAATTCTAGGGACTCAGCCAGCCACCTTTCACTAATTATGTTTGGGGGGGGGGGGAAATAACAGGCTTAACTCCCTCTTAATAGGACCATCTCCAACTAGCCCATATCTGTCATGTACCAAAGACCACTCACCCTGCAAAGTTGAGTTAGACTAACCCCAAGCATCTGCCCTTCAACCTTGAACAGATGGATAGTGACAGATTTGTATATACTGTGGGTTACACACATGTACATAGTATTATACACATACTGTAGGTTACACACACACATATACATAGTATTATAATCATACTGTACATATAGTATATTATATATCAACCCATCCTTCTGTTTAGATAGCACCTATTGAGACGGTCGTCATTAGTGACGAATTTGTATGTACTTAGCTCTTAGATAGTAGTATACTGACTAGAAAGGAATTCTTTTAAAATAAATGTACTATATTAGGCCTCAGATATTGTGTATTAGGTCTAGGAAGGTTAGGGTAGGTTAGCTTGTCAAAGCAACACAAGTAAAAAATAGTTTTCCAGTTTGTCCAACTCAACAGATCAAATTTCTACTTTCTAATTTTGTTGTACGTTGGTATATATACTACAATCCTCATCGTTACTATAAATACTACCAAAACAGGAGGATGGGCTGTATATATAGACATTGACTTCGTCTTACACCATCTTGCCAACTTTGAGAGCTCTCTGTGCATCACTCGTTCCAATTTGAAAAATAACTTTTGTTCGTTCTCTCTCACAGGTACGGAAGAAAACTGTTCCATCTGACTTGTCAATGAAGTCTACTGTACCCAACTCGCCTGAAATAATACCAAAGACAATGTCACATTTATAAAACAAATACAAATTTTGTTAATTATCAAATAATACTCTACTTCATAAGCATTCTTGGTCCTTAATCATTACATTTCTGTTATTCACAATTAAGCTGAACTGTTTTTCTATTCCACAGCCATCTTATAAAACAGACTACAGTACCTCCTTTATCTTCCTTGACACCTTTGATCTTCAGTCATTCAAGAACCATGCATAGATATATATATTTTAGACTTAAGCTTGTAGTTTTCCCTTAAATGGTAACCAATTTGCCAATATTGTCTATGATACAGCTAATCTATAAAAATGAGATCCTGCAATAAATAATCGATTGTTGGTACTAACAGTTTAAAATTCTGTGTCAATTTATATTTCATATAAATAAATCAACATTGAATGTAATGAAATGCTCTTTCCTGGTTATTCCTCAGCAGCTTCCCGGAGCTTATGCACTGGTACAGCCAAGCTTTAGGAATCGCACCAGATCTCAAACGCTGCTGACCTACCAAGAGCCACGACCAGAATCTATCTCTTCGAGGTGAGGGAAGTTTGCAAATCTAATGAAAACTGACAAAACTGGAGGTTTTGTCTATTAAAACTAACCAAGGAGGTTAGGCAAAGCAAAACAAGTGACTACTTGAAAGAAGAATCGATCCCTTTAGACAGATAATTTAACAGATTATTGCTGCAGAGAAATAACCCCCGCTAACCTGAAAGCACCTTGTAACCATAAGATTGCAGCCCAGGTCACCCAGAATACCGACCAGCTGCCTACCTCACTCGCAAGCCATCACCAATGAACCCCAGAACCCAGTCAGAAAAAAGGGGAACAGGGTAGGCACAACAAATACCGAGGACCCGCTAGAACAAATGGATTCATTACATTCAACACTTTATTTCTGGGAGGATCCCCCTTCAGTGATTAAGGTGGGTGGCTTACTGTGACTCCAGGTGACCTGGTCTCCTATCTGGTGGTGGTTGGATTAATCAAGATACCAATAGGTGTTGTTCGTCTTGTTTGTCTCTGAACTGATTCACTTCTTCCAGCAGAAGTTTATTTAAATTTGCCTGTCTGTCTAATGAGAATTTCATGGGTTGGATTTTCATCCCCTAGCTCTCCACTCTCTGTAAAGAAGCCAGATTCTGCTTCTGGCTCGCATTAGGTCAATGTGGTTCTCCGAGGCCTGGTGCACTTCACAATGTTTAGCTTCACCAGAGTACAAACTATGGAGATGCTACTGAGACGGCGACCTAGAAAAAGGTTATTTTAAAAAGTTAAACAAGCAATATAAAAATTTCTAAAAACAATAAAAACACTGCAATAATACAAGCATGTATTATACTTACTGTTTTCTCTCCTAATAGAACGCAGCATTTTGAAATCAACGGTCTCCTCTGTGTACACTAGGTCTGTGCCATAGTCAATTGCTAATAACCTGAATGGCAAGGTACAAACCCTTACCATTGGTGCAACTATGATCTTCCCAATATACTGATTATTCATCTTTACTGATTTGCCTGAAAAATTAGCAAACATTTCAAAGAATATCTTCATACATGATGCATATCTATTATTCCAAAGGTCTACAAAGAAATTTCAAAAACCTTCAAGTGATATACAATGAGACAGTAAATAATTCACCTTATTCCTATACTTCACATTCTAAACTTATAAATTGACTGTCAACTATTCACTTTCGATTACACGACTTGATAATTTTTCAAGATGGACAGAAATGCCATCATTCCCATTATTTTCAAATTTGTGAGTTGTGTCTACACTAAAATATTTTTCATGTTGGAGCTTTTCTCACAAAATAATTCCTAAGATATTTTATTAAAATTAAAATGAACAATATTCTCATACTGTATAGTACTTAGATTTATACTCCTAGTACCTTGTATCAGCAAATGTCTTTCCTCTCCATCTAGTAATTAAATTTTTAGTACATAAAGAAAAAGCACTGGATTGTGTCATTTTAAAACAATAATATATAAAAAAAACAAAAATGCCCAACATTTTGCACAAGTAACCTCCCCTCCACCACACCTGCCCATAGCCTCCCCTCCACCACACCTGCCCATAGCCTCCCCTCCACCACACCTGCCCATAGCCTCCCCTCCACCACACCTGCCCATAGCCTCCCCTCCACTACACCTGGCCATAGCCTCCCCTCAACCACACCTGCCTGTAGCCTCCCCTCAACCACACCTGCCCATAGCCTCCCCTCAACCACACCTGCCCATAGCCTCCCCTCAACCACACCTGCCCATAGCCTCCCCTCAACCACACCTGTCAGTAGCCTCCGCTCCACCACACCTGCCCGTAGCCTCTCCTCCACCACACCTGCCCATAGCCTCCCTTCCGCCACACCTGCCTCTAACCTCTCCTCCACCAGACTTACACTCACCTGGGAAAATCACTTCCGCAGACGCTTTGTGTGTTATGTGTATTTCACACGGAGATTGTTTTTCCTGTGCCTGCACTGTTGCCTGTGATTTGGATTACTGCACATTGTTCACATTAGTGCAGACAATCCTTGTTGTTGTAGGGTTAGAGGTGGCTACAATACAGGGCAATATGCACCCCGACATTCCCGTGAGTTGGAAAAAACTCTGAAGTCCGAAGGCTAAACTATACACTGACAGATGGCAAAAAAAAAAAAAACTGCTGCGACATATGGCAGATAAATACACCACACAGTGGACGCTCGGTGACACAGGAGTTCCCCTGAAGCCCTGAAGTGATGAGAGCCAATACCCACCCAACACAGGAGGCCAACTGGAAAACAGTCTATAGCCACCCACCACCCTCGAGGGCACACCAGGAGCCCAAGTCCCAGCTAAGCTGGTGTCGGACACCAAGGAAGAACCAGCCACAAAACGCAAAAAGAAAAATTTCCCCGAGACCCCTAGACGATAAAAGGTGCCAGGCTTCGGAAGCTGGCTGTTGAAGAGGACTGCCAAACGACAGTAATGACCCAAAGGGCAATAATGTCGCTCCGTTAACCGGTGGCCCCCAGTCGAAACAGGTGTAGAGTCGTGCACTGGTGGTCAAGGGTGAACCAGGAGACCCAGACAGTCCTCCTTCGGCCGGAGTGAGGGAGCTCACTCAGCACTTCTCACACCTTGATCTAATACCACTCACAATATGGAGAATTTTATTTATTTATAATATACCTATATCTTAAATTAAAACTATATTATCGGAAAGTTATATTCATTTTTAAATTATCTATACTATACTATGCTTAAATGTATTTAGTATATGCAAAATTATGTTTGTGTGATACGGATATAATACTAATATTTACATCAAAGGCAGAGAACGCGGTCCTAACCAAATTGGAGGTATCTGCTGGGTTATCTATTTTATCGATAATCCCAGATACCAAACCCAAGACATTCATGTAAACCATTTCTTTGTATTTATACCTCAATAAACGTATTTTAATTTGAAAACATTCATAGAACATATGATAATATTAACAACAACCAAAATATTGAAGGTGAAGAAAACAACCATTTATTATTATATGTATTAATACATATAATTTATGTATTATTATACAACAATAATAATAATTTATATAGAGTATATATGAGATATGAATGCATTTTATATTCAGGAATTCATATTTTGTTAGAAAGCCATTAATAACTTACATAGTTTTTGGCCTCAGGATGGAGGTTGGCTGAGTATTATTTTGCTTTCTATGTGTGGAAAGGGAAGGATTAAAATATCAAAGGCGGTAACGCGCAACGCTTTAAACCATGTTGATACTCTACTTATCACACAGCACCGCTCCTGTGCCAGGTAAGTTACGGGCTCACCATAGCCCGTGCTACTTGGAACCTGTTCCGAGTAGCTGAATCTATAACAATAACAATCTACTCACAGAGCACTCCCTCTCTCGAACCACATAAACGAATGGTTCACAACACCACCCTACGGGTGCAGCTGGAAGTGCAGTTGTCCTGACAATGGGTGATGGCTTTTATTTTGAGTGGGGAGTCCTGGTTGATACCTGGTCGATACCTGGTTGATGGGGTTCTGGGAGTTCTTCTACTCCCCAAGCCCGGCCCGAGGCCAGACTTGACTTGTGAGAGTTTGGTCCACCAGGCTGTTGCTTGTATAAACAACTGGACCTCTACCCTTCAGACCTAAGTATTTGCCTTGCTCCTTTGCACTGAAATGTGTACAAGTCTCCAAACTTGATACATTAATTGTAAATGACTATCATCCTTAATTGCTCTCAATTCTAAGACATAGCTGTAACATGCTCGTGTCCGAAGCTAGACACAAATACAACAAAATTACTAATGATGGTAACAGAGACCATCTCATGAGGTCTTCGAATGCATGATAGAGCTGATGAGTTAGCTAAAGAATCTGCCTTTAAAGGAGCCGTTGAGTGTAACCTTGGATTGTCAATGAGAAATCTGAGAGCAATAGTACACCAAGAACTTCAACAAGATCTTGTATATCTGAGGCAAAGTGAAATCGACACCAGTAATTCCATCTATCATCATACTATCATGCAAGAGGAGCCACACATCTATGGATCATCCAATAAAATCAGGAGACTTCTGGATGTTACTACTGCTCGGCTTAGACTCGGTTACAAGTATCTCTGGGAATTCTTATTATCTGCCGATGTAGACCTGACCAAATGTAAACTGTGTCAACAAAATTATTCGCACACCCTCCGTCACTATGTGATGGAGTGCGAATAGATACATGAATTAGGAGACAATTCTATAACCAATGTTCCAACTATGTGTAAATATTTCATTCAAAATGACCTGCTACAAGAAATTTTAGCCAAATATCGTTTCATTTTCATTTTCAATATTGTTTCCAAATCATTTTTGTCCCACCCGGGAATCGAACCCGGAATCTAAGATTGTGAGCCGAGAACGAAGCCAGCTCAGAACTATATGCAGTATAAGTAAATAAATAAATAAAAATACATTTAATTACTTCAATTTTAACAGTAGCGCAGTTGTCTACGTCAACGGCTCAGAACCACATTCATTCTCCGGCCAGGGCAGAAACGGTTGGGCACGTTTTTTTTTCACCGGATGCCTCTGTTCATCTTGCAGCCAATATGTACCCGGGAATTAGGCAAATGCTGTAGGTTGCATCCTGGGGAAGGTCACAGTAATTGTCCTAGGGGCGACCCTTCGATAACCGCTCCTGTCCCCCGATAACGGGAATTAAAACAATGTATAACACAACACAACACAACACACAAATGGTTCACAATACTGCACAACATTACAGACATTACCTAGACACTGTCTGCGTTAGATAGCGATCCCTCTATAATGCTATCAACCGTTCTCTTATTCAGATAGCATTGAATAAGAGATAGCATTAAAGACTCGGGTCCTAGCCTCACCCATGGCCCGGGGCCTCAGACCCTAGCCCGAAGACTCGGGTCCTAGCCCCACCCATGGCCCGGGCCCTCAGGTCTGGTCTCCACCTTAACTTGTGGATCAGATCCTGGCGCCAATCCTGACAATGTGGCCGGTCTGGAGTCTGGCGGCCAGCAGTGGCAGAGGCACCGGCGCCACAGACTTAAGCTGATCCTTAGTGGTGTTGAACACCCACTCCAAGTACGCGTCCAGCTCTTGCTGCTCTGAAAGGGCCAACAAACAGTTACAATCAAATACGGGTTAGGAGGATGTGCATAAATAGATAAATTTGATTTTACAACGTTTTATATAAGGATCAATTTATATAAGTAATAGATGGTGTTTATAACTAATATAACTCGCGTTTATACCGACTGGATAATACGAGGTAACTCCGTTTAGCCCGGCACCCATTACAAAAAAGAGTTTCCCTACATTATTAGGGTTACCTTGCTCGAGGTAACCCTAATCTAGGGTAATCCATTAGAGTTACCTCTGAACCATTTGTCCCAGTGAAATGAAAATGAACTATCCACTGGTGATGGCAATGTTCAACCCTCTATGGTGGAAAATGTTTTAACAATATAAGATAAAACAGTTTGGAAAAATAGAAGTGGGGGGCATGGTTAAGAATAAAATCACCTTTGATGTAGGTGCACAAGAGAGGATAAAGGAGCTGTGTTACATTGTTGGGAGTCTGTGTCTAAGGGGCTTTTGTTTCTCAGTAAATTTGCAGAAAACGGTAAGGTATGGTATGGTTAGGTGTTTGAAAACTCATGGAAAAATATGGTGGGATGATAATCTCTTGGAACGTTAACGGGTTGAAGCAGAGCTGTGAATACACATTATTATTATATTCATAGAGGAACTCCTGACTTGATATGATGGAGAGAATTCTAGGGAGGATCAGGCATTTTGCCCCCAAGAGTGTAATACTAAGGTTTGTGTAATATATTTTGTAGTATGTACTATGTGATGACCACTGAATTGAGGTACATGTATTTGTAATGTATATTATTAGTTGTATAATGTATGGGATTGGAGTCCCTTGAGGGACTTTAAGTAGACAAGAGTAGAAATAACCTAAGCTGCTCCATCTTAGGGGATGCCTTTTATTATCTCAATAAACCTACTTGGAACTTGAGAGACTCGCGTAACATAGGGTAATAATAATTCATTTGCAGGCGATGAGTCACAATAATGTGACTAAAGTCCGTTGACCAGACCACACACTAGAAGGTGAAGGGACGACGACGTTTCGGTCCGTCCTGGACCATTCTCAAGTCGACTTGAGAATGATCCAGGGCGGACCGAAAAGTCGTCGTCCCGTCACCTTCTAGTGTGTGGTCTGGTCAAATAATTCATTTACCCAAGGCAAATGAGGACTTGCCTACCGTAGGATGAAGGACTCACCTATCCTGGGGTCGACCATGGTGAAGGCCCGACTCAGCTCGCTGACGGAGACGTCCATGGCAGAGTAGCCGAGCTCATCCAGCACCTCCTGGATGTAGGCGTCCTGTTCATCCCGCTGCTGCTGGAGCACCTCCGTCACCAGCCCCGTCCTCGACCCGCCGCTTCCCTGATCACCGACACTCAAGTTACCACCATTTGGACTGGACGGTAGAGCGACGGTATCGCTTCATGCAGGTTAGCGTTCAATCCCCGACCGGTCAAGTGATTGGACACCATTCCTGCCCCCCCCCCCGTCCCATCCCAAATACTTATCCTAACCCCCTTCCAAGTGCTATATAGTCGTAATGGCTTGGCGCTTTCCTCCTGATAGTCCCCTCAAGTTACCACACACACTATGGCGATGGAAGCGTACGTGTCAGATAAAGGTATACCTCACTAGTGAGATAAAAGCTTACCTCACTGGTGAGATAAAGATGCAATTCACCTGAGAGAAAAGATTGTGGTATTTGATGACCGCGGGATCCTTGAGCGTAGAGGCCCTTGCCGCTATGTCCATCACAACCTTCGTGTTCTCTGCTGACTTAAGAGGGAAGACTTCCTTGATGGCAGCTTCCACTTCCGCCCGACTCACTACACCCTGTCACGTTGATAGATTGGTTAACTGCTTGATTGACAGGCTGCTTTCCTAACGATAAATGGTGGGCTGATAGCTGGTTAGATGATTTTTATTATTGGCGTCGTAAGTACCATTCATTTTTATCTAAATACTGAACAAATCCGAATCTGAAACACTGATAGTGACCCAGGACACTGATACAATGACCCGGAACACTGATACAGTGACCTGGAACACTGATAGAGTGACCCGGAACACAGATACAGTGACCTGGAACACTGATACAGTGACCCGGAACACTGATAAGTAAGATGGTAATAAGACTGACCTTATCTAGGGGGTCCCGAGCCTTCAGGGCCTCGTATAGAGCGATGATACTGTCGACCTGGTGATGGTACACCTGCTCCTCCACCTGACCACACAGGATGCCCCAAAACAACCCGATCTGTCAAAGATACACCGCACACACACGTACCTAAATGTAATTTTGTTTCATATATATATTGAACTGCTGACAGTATCTCTATATAATAAGGGCAAGAGCCCGCAGGAACCACTTCATCAAGAGCGTTTCCCAGCCAAGATTTTGTATGGGTATTCTAGGTTGGTTTGCTCTCAATGTGTAAATGAGATGTAATATCCCTCTTTTCTTGTCCTCTTGAAGTATGGTGCAGTAAGGAGGGATGGTGTATGGTGCAGCAGGGAGGGGTGAAGTATGGTGCAGCAGGGAGGGGTGAAGTATGGTGCAGCAGGGAGGGGTGAAGTATGGTGCAGCAGGGAGGGGTGAAGTATGGTGCAGCAGGAAGGGGTGAAGTATGGTGCAGCAGGGAGGGGTGAAGTATGGTGCAGCAGGGAGGGGGTGATGTATGGTGCAGCAGGGAGGGGTGAAGTATGGTGCAGCAGGTGGTGTACTAACCTGCTCCTCGTGGGCCAGTCGCTGGCAGGCGTCGGCCAGAGAGTAGCACCACTCGGCTCTCACCTCCTCCAGGTGGTACCTGTCAATGAGTACCGTCACTCACACCTGCACTCCTCGCCTCCCTCAGTGATGCACGGTGCATAATACACGGTACCAGGCATAAAATATGCATATTAATATGTTTTGAAATATATAATCAAAAAATTTCAGGGACTTTCTTCAATGCTACATATAGCCTAGCCTATATTTGATAATCTAAAAGTATGCTGGACTTTTTTTTTATCGTGACCAAGAGCGACCCTTAATTTGCAGAAAACAATGCCAATTAAGGGTATCAAAATTGTAGAATGGCCTCCCAAATTAGATTAAAAGCTGTACTTCTTTCATCCAGTTAACAAGATAATTTTTGAAATATATAATTTACATCAAGTAACAAATTTCACTCGCATTTCTTGATCCTAAATACGTTAAGTGTGTGTTTTGGTGTTATTATGAACATTAAATACTGTACAGTATCTATATTGTTGCTAAAACTGCTGATTTTTTAATAAAATATTATATGCATTTCATCATTATTAGTTAAAAGTTACTTAGATATAATTTGCACAATGTCTTGAACTATGTAGACGTGTTAGTGTATGTCTTATTGAGTATCAAGTGATGAACCACATTACACGTAAATAATTTAACAGAGTTATAATGTTATTTTAGTGTATTGTTTATTTTGATATGTTCCTGTGTTCACCTGCCCTGTGTTCACCTGACCAGTACTCACCTGCCCTGTACTCACCTGTCTCTGAAGTAGGTGTTGACGAACTCATCCATGGGGTCCTTGTTAGCCAGCTTCCTCTTCTCCCGCCAGATATCATCGATGATGAGCGCGAGGTCCCGCTTGCCCAGACGACGGTTCCTGACGCTACCCTCGTACCTGAGGTAGGCTGGCACCCCGGCCTCCACGCCCTGCACCACACCACAGTGTCAAGGGACAGATTCACGAAGCAGTTACGCAAGTACTTACGAACGTGTACATCTTTCCTCAATCTTTGACGGCTTTAGTTACATTTATTAAACAGTTTACAAGCATGAAAACTTCCCGTGTACTGGCCCGGGTCCCTGTGTACTGGCCTGGGTCCCTGTGTACTGGCCCGGGTCCCTGTGTACTGGCCTGAGTGCATGCTAACCTTGCAGTCAATGAACTCGCTGGACGTAGAGAGTTGGGATCCCGTGAGCTCGGAGATGAGGACGTCCACCAGCTGGTCGCTAGTTCTGCCGTGGGACATCTCGCCCCACCGACTGATTCCGCCCTCCACGTACTCCGCTACTCTGTCACCCAGAACAATGCCAACCAGTCACTGTACCACGAAACAGTAACTGTACTACAGCCCCAGAAACAGTCACTGTACAGAAACAGTCCAAATGGCATCTTTATGTCAAGTGGAAAAGAACAAGTTAACGTACGTCAGCGACTGTTGACGTACCTGTTCCAGTCTGGTCTGGGCGTGGCGGCGCGTCGAAGGGTATGGTTTTCCAGGCTGAGCTGATCCCTCTCCGTCACCGCTGCTTCGTGGGCACCTACAGTCACCACAACCTCGAGTCAGGGGTCTGGTCATCTACAGTTACAATTGTTGACCAGACCACACACTAGAAGGTGAAGGGACGACGACGTTTCGGTCCGTCCTGGACCATTCTCAAGTCGATTGTCGACTTGAGAATGGTCCAGGACGGACCGAAACGTCGTCGTCCCTTCACCTTCTAGTGTGTGGTCTGGTCAACATACTTTAGCCACGTTATTGTGACTCTTCGCCTGCATACAGTTGGAATTATTAATGTTGTGCAAACAATGAACTCCCCAAGCTGTGTTCCAGGGTTGAGTATGGGTCACCTGATGTAATGATAGCTCTTGAAAAAGGTAAAATTAATTTACCCAAAGGGTAAAATCACCCTTCTTATTATAAGGAAAGGTTAACTTACCCAGAAGGGCGTCGTGTTGCTCCTTGAGAAGGTCGTGTGCGTACATAAGTTGCTTGTGAGCGTTGGTGAGGGTAGCAAGGCGCCGCTGGTGGCGGTCGTAGTCTGCTCTAGGCACCACCTCCCGGTACTGACGCTGCATGTCCTGCAGCAGGCGGGTCTTCTCGCTCAGCTCCTCCCTCACACGCAAATAAATAAATGTAACAGTTCAAGCAAGTTTATTGAGACAATAAAATACATCTCAAAAGGGTAGAGTATGTTGACCAGACCACACACTAGAAGGTGAAGGGACGACGATGTTTCGGTCCGTCCTGGACAGTTCTCAATCGACTTGAGAATGGTCCAGGACGGACCGAAACGTCGTTGTCCCTTCACCTTCTAGTGTGTGGTCTGGTAAACATACTTTAGCCACGTTATTGTGACTCATCGCCTGCACAAGGTTAGAGTAGCATGTCACGTGAGCAACGTGACAGTGTCAGACCTCGAAGGAAGGATTAAGACAGGAATTTCCTTAAGTACTTTCGTATTTAATACTACTACTTCAGAAGGATGGATTTACAGTTCAGTGGGTGTGGATATATAGGCAGGAAAGAGGTGAAGCGAGGTACAATGTCTTTCATGAGATAATGAGATATTAATAAGGTATTAGTGAGATAAATGTGCATCAATGATCCTACTCAAAGCGCCCTTTAACTGATCAATCAAAAATGGATCTAAAGTATACAAACCATAGCTAATGGTCAAATTACATGATTTTGTAGTCTGTATTAAAGTATATTCAATAATGTTCGTATTGAAAGTAATTTTACTATTCGTTATTGAAGAAGCCATCTCCCAATCAATTTGTTGAGAACTTTCTGACAAATGAAAAAACAAAGCATTTGACAATTGGCCAAGTCTTACAGAGTAACACAGTATATGGGAACAGAACAGGAGATGGAAGAGAACTGAATGAAAGAGCATTACTGTACTCAATAACTTAAAACCATCGAGGATCGAACGCCGACCTGCAAGAAGCGAGGTCGTCACTGTACCGACGAAGTCAAGTGGTTGGACGGGTATATAGTGCATGTGTTACCTGCACCTGTGGAGAGCGATCTTGAGGAGTGTGGGGTCCCAGGCGGGGTCCTCATCACCTTGCAGCGTCAACACCTTCCTCCTGAGCGCCCCGGCCTCCACCTTCGCCTGCAGCACCACACAACCACTCCACATCCAAACTCATAACAAAGCTTTTTAATGAAAGTATTATATGTCATACTCGGCCTCTGGTATATCATACTCGTCCTATAATATGTCGAATGGGGCCGAGGTGGGGAAGGACAGTGGGAAAGGGAAGAGCTGTAGTTAGGATACTTGACGAGAGGAAAAATACAAATGTTTATTATTATCATTAGTATATTAAAATCATCAACACCTGGCAATACCTCCTCCTTCCCCTCCTTACAGCTCCCACCTACTCTGCCACTTGCAGCCTCCGCCTTCCCCCTACCACCAGTTCCCCACCTGCAATCTCAATCTCCCCAACCACCGCACCTCCCCATCCCACCTGCAGCCTCACCTCCATCAGCTGGGTCTGCATCGCCCGCCTGTCCTCTTCCACACACACAGCACCACGCCGCTCCTGTCCCAACGCTTCCTCCACCTGCGTGTACACCACCTGTGTGTTACAATCATTATTGTTACATTGTTACAATATTGGTTTGACGTTGGCCTTTCAATCTCATGGGTAAATATTTCTCACCTGACCCTGTGTCCTTCACCTGACGTGCTGACCTTCATCTGATCTGCTGCACCTGACGAACAGCTGACACTAACCTTGGACACCTGGTCTTTGAGGTCGGTGATGTGGAGGTCTGCCTGGAGGAGACGGTGTTGGAGGTCGTGGTTGAGGGCGCAGAGGCGGGTCACCTCTCCCTGAAGGCGCCTCCCGGAGGGCGTGTCCTTCTCCTGCGTCTGTCAAAATAACATATCACCATCTTCTGTGTAGTAGTAGTAGTGCACAACAATCATTAACGTATCAATGAGAGCCCAATAAATAGATCATTCCTACTGATTTTCTCAGTAATAGAAGCAGCAACAGGAAGCGAGGTATCGGTTACTAATATAATGAAAGCCATGGAGGTGGTGAGATGAGCAAGAGTGTGGCGGCGTCACCTGGAGGCAGATGGCGAGTCGTGCCTGCAGGTAGGTGAGGTAGTGGCAGTAGCCGTGGTGCAGGAGGGCCAGCAGGCGGCTGTAGGGCCTCGCCCTGGCCACCAGCTGTCTCAGCGTCGCCTCCACCGCCTTCAGACCCTTCTCCTACAGGATACAACACTGCCACTCATATGTATAAATCCCTTAAGCATTAAATCAATTAATCTCACTCACTTATTATTTCGAGAGAAGTGTTTTGCTCTGCAGTCCTGCCTTTGCCTTACTCTACAACAAATCCCATGAGCTTCGTACTTTCCCAGATATTCTTAAGACGGTCAGAATAATACTAGTCCATAAAAATGGCGATTTCTCCGAAATTAATGTTAGGCTAATATAGGCCTCTTAATATAATTAATGTTAGGCCTCCACCCATCCTTATCCAAAACAGTTGAAAAGCTAACGTACACTTTACTACTACCTAGATAAACATAATTATACTTAGTTTCTTGCCAATATGGCGTCAGACTACATAAAAGCACTAATGATATTTTAATTAACATGCTTAACGGGATTCAAGAATTAACATGACAAGAATGAGCATCCCATTTTTTTTTTTATATTTACGCAAGGCTTTTGACACCGTTAACCACATAAACTTCTTAGACTGCAACGCAATTGAGTCAGACGTCACTACCTTTAATACTTACAATCTTACATCACTGAGAGACTTCAGTATGTTCACTGTGAATGGTGCTAACTCTTCCACTCTGCCAACTATCATTGACGTTCCATAGGGTAGTATTCATAGTTCACTCCTCTTTCTCACATCAATGATTTTCCTAATGCCATTCAACACTTTAAGCCAATCCTATTTGCTGACGACACAACTTTCACTTTCTCTAATACTCGCACAAGGGCAACTAGGTGGGTACTCGCACATACCCACACACTCTTATCTACCCACACTCGTTCCCACTCACACGGCTACACACAGGAAAACACAGAATGCTCGTTTGTCACAAAATTCATAATTCAAATCAGTACTCGCCATTGTAAGAACAGGCTTGTCGGTAGTAGCATCAACAGTGCCGCCATGTGCAAGAGTCACGGGAGCCTGACGAAGGCCAGTCGGCGAGGAATGGCAAAAGAAGCTAGCAAGGGCAGCCCGCAGCTCCTCTTCCATCAGCAGCACCGCACGAGGCTTGCTAAGCACGCCCACGCCAGCCACACCACTCTGTCTCCACAAACAGTTAACTGTTAAGACATGCAAGCACCAACTCTCAAGCCATACATTATTAATATGCACGTGGAATATAATAAGCATTGTTATTATCAAGATAATCACTAGGAGCCATGAGGAGGATTCGAACCCGCACACTTGGTACTGCTAAGCACAAGGCCTAGATCACTGCACCACGACATAATAAAAAAGCACTGCAACCTGGGATTCAACTGAATCTATTTTCTCACTGATACATCACGTTAATGAGATTTCATTGTGCATTATTATTATTATTATTATTAGTGTTAGCAAATCGTATTTACCAGATATGATTTGATAGTGTAGTTCATTTATTATGCACCCTGCATCTATCGTGTGAAGGCGTATTTAAAGATTACCGAGATCATGTGCATATAATGGGCAGAAACTGGAGCCCAAAGTTCGTATAGCTAAACAAGTTACAGTATCAACCCATCCGTCTGTTTTAATCGTACATTTTGTACCTATGATCGATTGTACCAATATGTAGAAACTGACCCCCAGTAAACCACTTTTGTGATATTTTTGATAGAGTCCGGGAAAAATTAAGCTAGAAACCATTCTTATGCTTCAGAGAGCGTGTATTAGGATTGGTCAGGATAGGTTTTATTGCCAACAAATGCAAAAACTTTTCCAGTTTGTCCAAATTTAATAATACAAAAGTTTACTTTCTGGTAGTACATCACGACCCATTTGTACTTTCGACCACATATAGATAAATACTATAGGTACTTTCAGTTTAGGTCCAGGGGACAGTTAGGACAAGGTCCAGGGCACAGTTAGGACAAGGTCCAGGGCACAGTTAGGACAAGGTCCAGGGCACAGTTAGGACAAGGTCCAGGGCACAGTTAGGACAAGGTCCAGGGCACAGTTAGGACAAGGTCCAGGGCACAGTTAGGACAAGGTCCAGGGCACAGTTAGGACAAGGTCCAGGGCACAGTTAGGACAAGGTTTAGGGCACAGTTAGGACAAGGTCCAGGGCACAGTTAGGACAAGGTCCAGAGCACAGGAGGGCTCGTGACTTCCGGAAGGGAGAAGGCGAGGTGGCAGACAAAGATAACCTCGTCAACAACGGTAATAAGGAATCAATGGCGAGCCGTTCTCCAGCCACCTCTTCCATCCCATGTGCTCTAGCTCTTCCTAACGCGTCGCTCCCTGCACGCCACAGGTGCACAGGCACCTGTGGCGTGTATAGCGAACCATGTATGAAGGAACTAATAGGGTTTTACATAAAGGCAACCCGGTGCCTGGTTCGCCGCCCCACCCACATTAGAGGCGGGACCAAGGGTCCGAAGCTCAACCCCCCCAAACACAACTAGGTGAGTACCACTCGGTGCAGTGAGGCACTTCTCGATAGTGAAAGGTGCCACCACCCAGTGCCTGGTCTTCCATCACCTCACCACCGGGTGCGTGGTTCCTCCCTTAACCGATTAATCAATTTCGCCAACAGGTAGAGAGGCTACAGTGTCAACAAAGATAATGGTTGCGTCGCTTTCGGCCCATTTCCTTCACTTCCGCCCTACTCTCGGTCCCCCACTCCCCTTAAAAATTGTGTGCATATATATATATTATATATACTGTATATATTTTGACTTGGAGTCAAAACCCACCATTCATTAAAAGTTGCACAACAGATGGGTGCAGCAGTCAGAAAAGCTAACCACACTCTTGGGATAATCAAGCATACTTTTGACTATAAGGAAAAAACGGTAATGGTTCACCTGTGTAAATCTCAGGTGCGCCCCATTTGGATTACTGAGCCAAGCAATGAGACTACATTTTCAGAAGGACAGCTGGTCTGGAGAAGGTGCAACACCGGGCAACACAAGTCATTCCAGAGCTAAGTTATTTCTCGAATAAGGAACGGTTGAGGGCCACAGGGCTAACAACACTGCAAACCAGACGTGACAGGGCTGATCTCAATGAAACTTAAAATACTGAACAAGTTAGATGATGTTGATCCGGATATCTTCTTGAGAAGGTCAGATATAACACAAACAAGGAGCAAAAATTAACTGTTTCAAGCTCAACAAAACCACAATGTATGACTGAGAGCAGGAGATGTTCTCTCGCATACATTAAGATAGTGCGTTCCGGCTAATAGGTACAACATCATACACACACATACAAACTCCCGGCTTGTAATGAGGTCTCCCCTAGGTCGAAATACTGATTTACCTGAGGGCTACTAACCTTAGTGGCCTCGACGAGGACAGGAAGCCGGCGGCTTGTCGAAGATCCCCCCCTCCCCATTTTTCTTGATCTTTTCCAGGCACATTTTAACTTATCACATTTCTGGCATTTACGGCTTCTGCGGCTAGGCGAAGCCGTACTGACCCTCCCCAGGATGCAATCCCACAACAGTTACCTAACTCCCAGGCAGCTATTTACTGTTAAAGAGGTACTATAGGTGAAAGGAGACGTGACCAACCATTTCCTTCCCGCCCGGGACTCAAACCCGGGACCCCCGATTATGAGTCGAGAAAAGGGGGTCATCTCTTAAACGTCACCTTGCAATCAACTTGAGAATGGTCCAGGACGGACCGAAATGTCGTCGTCCCTTCACTTTCTAGTCTGTGGTCTGGTCAACGTTACCTTGCTTGTTTGCTCCTTTAGCAAGGATTACATTTGTTTGCTTCACAACAAGTCCACACTTAACTATCAGAAATGAGCAGTTGGTGCACTATGCATTTAATTAAACTTATGTTCCCACTGTAAACAACGTCCATGTCTATGCTTGGCGAGTTGCTATGGCCAAAGCTGTTTGTCACAAACCCGTGTTCAGAATATTGGTAAACCTGCATAACAGGAGATGCATTTTTTCCCCCAAAAGTGTTATGAACCCGAGGCCGTATGGGCCAAAACATTTCTGCAGTTCAAAATCCAGCTGGAGAAAATGATCAGTAGAATGAGGGACCTTTGGCATGCCGCCGGCTTCCTGTCCTCGTCGAGGCCACTAGTGTTAATGGCTCTCAGGCAAACTCAAGGTAAACAGTAAGTCTTACATTAGGCTCTACTTCAAAAGCATTGGTACACCTGCACAATATGGACTCACCTGCATCACTTCCTCACAACTAATCATCTGTCCCTTATCTTCTTTTACTCTTGTGCGACCTCTTGCTCCTTTACTCGCCACTGTTAACGCTGTAGCTTTTGTTGTTGAAGACTTTCTTGATGGTGCATTAATTTGCCGTTTTCCCGTAGCTGTTGTTATAGTAAATGTTGTGTTTGGGGCATTGTGATCTCTGCGACTGTTGTTGGAGGTGAACATCGTGCAGGGTGAAGAGGCACCGGGAGCGGTCTTCAAGCAACGCGGCCAATGGCAGAGTGGTTGGCTGGCCTCACAGGCAAGCCGGGCTCTCGCTGGGATGTGACACCAAGTGTTTGGTTGGTGAGGGGGGAGGGAGAGACGAGTCTAACATGGTCACCGACTAGTAATTACCTAAGTGTAGTTACATGATGAGATTTAGGGATTTATCAGGGGGAAAGCGCCAAACTATTATGACTATATAGCGCTGGGAAAGGGGGTCAGGATAAGGATTTTGGGATGGGACGGGGGGAGGGGGGGGAGGAATGGTGCCCAACCACTTGGACGGTCGGGAATTGAACGCCGACCTGCATGAAGCGAGACCGTCGTGCTACCGTCCAGCCCAAGTGGTTGTTACAGGATGAGAACTGCCTCGCGGTGTCCCCGTCTCTTCAGGTCGTATGGCGCTTAGAAACCACTGACAGTTTTGGCCTCTACCACCTTCTTACTTGTTCTAATCGTCTAACACTCTGTCTGCAAAAGTGAACGTTCTAATTTTCTTCGGCATTTTTGTTTCCTTAGTTTGAACCTATGTCCTCTTGTTGAATCCTGTTATTATTTTGTATGTAGTGATTGTGCTCATGTTCAGTATTCCTACCTCTAGTTGAGTGCTCTATCACTAATTGTGGGCGCTCTATTGTATAATATTAGCTTTATGTATTTCTCCCTGCTGCCACCTTTATTATGATCACATTACCCACTTACTGTTCATATAAACTTTATCATTATTCCTGTGATACAATTCTTATTCATCATGACCTTAAACAGTTGTTAACAAACACAATTCACTATTAATTAGGATAGTTCCCAGCAAAGGCTAATTACTGTTATTCACATTAATTATACACATATTTCATTTACAGTTAATTTACTTATAACATTTTATATATTTTACGGTGTATAATTTATGTATTAATTTACTAATATTAATTATAAATAAATAATTTTCCCAACGTGAGTATCAATCAGTACCCCAGAAAATGCAGTCAACCCAACCTTCTCTCTCCTATAAAATCTGTAACTCGATCGTAGAAACCAGTAAATTCACGCCGGATCTTCCTGTTCGAAAACCATATATTATCTGTCTGTTATCTTGTCAACGATACAGGATCTATAATCAAAATGATCTTCTCAGCTTCAAATTTTATAGATTGAGCAGTTTGTCTTTTATTATTATCGGCCAAAACTCCTGTACTCAAAGATGACTGAAAATCATTTGAAGTGGAAGGCTGAGCTCAGATGCACATTCTCTCAGAACCCAAGGTGAAACTCCATCTGGGCCTGTTTCTGCCTAGCTGATTGAAAATTATTTTCCACTTCATCTCGAAACACCTCTATGTACTCTATGGTATTCTCTGGAATTCGAATTGCGTTTGGTTATCAGAAGACTTCGTTTTGCAGAAACATACTTTTGGGACTGTTCATTTAGTGTTTCACGCATTTCCTTTTCATTCTCCATGAAACTGTTCCTCATTTGCAACCTCTGAATTGTATCCGTTATCTGTAATTTGCTTTGAATGGATCTATAGAATAAGCCTGATTCTGTTTTACACTCCTCCGCAATCCCCTTTTTAAAGTTTCTTTCTGCCACTCTTCTCATTGCCATGTATTTCTTGCTTGTTTGTATTGCTGGCACCTTTGAGGGTTAGGGGTCTTCCTATACTGATTCCAGTTTTTGTCTTTTGTTCTCTGGCCCTCTCACAATTTATTTTGACCCAATCCTACTTTCTAGTTCTGCATCTGACTTGGTATAAATTTTCGTTTACCGTCATCATATATCTTAAAATTTGGCATACATCTTTATATCTTTGCCTAACAACAAGTCTTTCCAGTCAACCTCATTAAGGAACTTGTTAAGTTCCCCATATTTCCCTCTCCTGAAATAAAGTTTTTTAATAGTTTCATTTCCCCATTCTCCTCTAGATTATAACGCATTGCTTATTTTATTTCCAAAAGGACATGGTCGCTCTTACCCAAAGGAAGAATACCTGTTCTTCTTTCCTAGTAAATATCAGATCCAGCATTGATGGAACATTCCACTTCCCTCATTCCGGTGGCCTGACTTACATGTTAATTGATACATTATAATGCCTCCAAGATGAGGTTTAAGAATCTGCCAGTCCAAGTGTCCTCCCTTTTTGCTTCATAGGCTTCACAGTCTATTGATTTCAAGTTGAAATCACAAGTACCAACAATTGTGATGAAGGTACTATCTTGTGAAAATGTAACATCCACCACCAATGCAACACTAACCACATCTTCACTACACATTATCATTATCTGCACTACTCACTATCTTTTACACGGAAAGCCATCTTAACTACGCAACTTCCTTCTCCTTCGCCACCTTTCTTACCCTTCACTGCATTCCTTGTACTTTCAATAAGGTAGAATAATAATAATAATAATAATAATAATAATAATAATAATAATAATAATAATAATAATAATAATAATAATAATAATAATAATAATTGTATGAAGATTTGCCCTGTTGTTCAAGGGATACTCAAATTAGAATGAGAGTAGGCTTTTCTAAAACTGACAGATGACAGTGGACAAACCTAGTGTCTCTCCTCCTAAGCTGAAGGAAATAAAGTTGACAGGGGTTGAAGTGAGAACTAAATAGATTCAAGTTAGCATTAGATATGATTAGAAAAAAAGCAAGTTAGCATTAGATATGATTAGGAAAAAAGCAAGTTACATATTCTATATTCTGCAAAGGTTCAGTGATAGTGGCAAGTGGTTGCGAAGAAAAAATTTAGTATACTGTTGACTTAAAAGGCATTGTTTTCATGGTGAAAAAAAAACATTTATCACCATAGTAGACTTTTTCAATGGCAAAAATGCAAAGTATGCAATTATACATATATAAAAAAACACCAAGCCGGGAAGATTATGTAGCACCATGTGATGTATGCAAGGGGACAGGTTGCACTTATCTAGGCATGGGTGATCAGATGATGATGCAGTGTCAGGATCCAACACAGCCGTTGCTGTTGAACCAACAAGGGGCTCCCTAACAAGAATACTATCTTAGCTGGAGACCACCCCAGCAGGCAAGTGAGAAACAAAAGCAAAGGGAGATTTCACCTCAGCATGGTGTGAAAACCCACCATTACCATGCTGTGGCGACAGATTTCTATGCAAGTAAATTAGAAGTTTCGACTCCAGGCCCTGGAATATCACTACCAGGACAGCAGAGAGGCCACGATAAGATAGGGAAAATGATTACCGAAAAGCACCAAGCCAGGAAGACTATGAAGCATTTAACAGATAGGGTACACTTCCCTAGTGTATGTCTTCTTTAAGGCACCACCCATTTGAGCAAACCAAAATGGTTTGCACCCACACCCCCGCCACTCATTCCGATCTAACACCCAGTTCATACACACACACAGTTCCCTTAGGCAGGTGATCTAATGCCTCAAACAGGAATCCTATTTCAGCAGGGGTCTTTGTTTCATGCCACCCCAGCAGGCAGCAGAGGGGGAGTAGAAGTGACCCCTTGCCAAGAATATCCAATAATTGTGAGTTACTAAGCTTTCACTGCTAGCTAAAAGGAGACACTAGTAGTAATTCACAATTTACTATTATACTTTATTATATATGTTTATATAGTACAGATATATATATATCAGGCTTTATAACATTTGTAGTATACCATGTAACTGCTACTACACCAACTTGCTTGCTTGAATCACACAACTATGCTTCAACATGTTCAGGTTACTTAAGACTTGCAGGTCTCTCTCTCTCTCTCTCTCTCTCGTTTTGAGGAGTTTTATGCACCTGCAGTTTGAACAGAACTCTCACACATGTTTTATCATGGCCCTGGTAACAAAATTTTCATCATCTTGACAAATTATCAAACACAAACTCCTTAAGTAATTAATGGAATAAACAAGATTAACATAAAATATTGGCTTTCCTGTAAAGCAAACTTTAAAATTTTTTAAAAATCATAGATGAGACCTATCAACATCACAAATATTAGAGAAGTCTCAGCACTTACAGACGTTTACTATACTGCATATTCTACAGGCTGAAATTTAACTCTCCTTAATGACAAATGTACCTTAATGATAACACATCTTTATTCTAGTAAAACACAGATATTCCATCAAAATCATGCACCAAGGTGTCTATATAAAATAAAATGTGAAGCAATTATATAACTAGAAATGCAAATTGTTTACCCTCTACATTACTCGTCTAAATGTCCAGTTGTCCCTGTGCCTCTTCTACACAATACAGTGAATAACAAGATATTATTATATATCAGTAGAAAGAAATTTGGCTATCTATAAAGAGCCATTTGCTATACTTTCCCAACTTCTGTATAATTATAAACTAAACTTAAAACACTTCAGTTGCAGAATCCACTTATACTACATATTTTGGGTAATATTTATGACTGGTCCTAAAGCTCCACAAATAATGCAGACTCGGCAAAAACTATGGGTTAATGAAGCATATGCTAAATGGACATCTTCCAAATACAGTACATAAACTTTTATCTTGTGGAAAACTTAAAAAGTGATAAAAATAAATGGCTGACATTTACCTCATTCAGCATCTTTAAATCTTGAAATGACAAAATTCTGGTGAAGTATTATGTAAATTTAATACCTAACACTAACGGATTGTGAAATCTAACAGACTTATTATAATGTCCATCAAGAGTCAGCTGGGTAAACAAGAACTGTTGTCTGCTTCAATTTTTTACCAACAGTTAATTGTTTTACAAATCACATAATGCTCTACAGAACATCACTATGTTGAACCAAATATCTTCACCAAATATGATTACTGTATCAAATCCACAGATCTCCATTACTCTGCATTTCAAGTAGACTAGCATAAAAATACCAACATAGTCTGAGAAAGACTGACTAAACTTTGTTTAACTCATTACAAGATTGGTTAAGTTAGACATATATTGACGTCCATTTCTCACTGGCAGGATTTTTATTCTAAGACCTGGAAATTGTAGACTAGTTTACGATCTGTTAAACCACATGGTTATTTAAGTGAAGATAAAAAAATCATATTTACTGAAATATTTGATAGAAAAATGTGAAAATCTTGAGCCCTTATGGGCTCAAAATATGGCGAGCCCTAAAGAGCTCACCATAGCTCATGTTACATGGAAATTTTCTTCCGAGTAGCTGTATCTAGGTAAGGTGAATGAAGGTAAACAAAGTATTAGATTTCAAAATGACTTGGGAATTAGCAATGTCTTCATATTGCTATTTTCACTCAATTTATTAATTGCAAATTAAAAATATATATAAACCACAGAACTTATCAGAGCTCAACTCAAGTGACTAAGTAGAGTTTAGCCAAAGTTAAATAAGCATCCACCAACTACAGCTATTAGATATACTAAACAAAAATTATCATATAATCTGTATCGAGATGCAGGTAATCATATTTTATGAAGAAACATGATACAGAATAGAATTCCTATTTACTATGACAAGGCAATGTCTTATGTTAATTATATGCAATACATAATTATTTCTGGTACAAAATACAGCACAGTACTTTAGACGGAGCTTTTAATCTTGTTGTTGAAAAGCCTAGTGCAAGAACAGCAACATACATTAAGAGTGTATTGTGCGGTAAGAGTGTTACACAGGCGACATAATTACCCCCCACCGTACATCAGTCTGCACGCACGTGTCCACGTGCATCTGTTGCACTTGAGAAAATCCTCAAGTAAAATGACATCCATAACAGAAGCTCCTGTTCCCATTCTGTTTTTAGGAAACATTATTAACAGATATCGCTCTATGATCATATTTAATATATTTCCTTATACTTGCTGCAGAGCCCTTATATAAAAACTAAGCTACATGCACTATCATCAACTCTTGGATTGCATTCAGTAAGGACCAAAGCTTTACAATCCATACACCCATACTCAACCATAACTGCCAACTGATATTCATTCTTATATACCTTATACTGTAATAAATAAAAGTAACAAATATCTACAACAAAACAAAAAAGTATTACAATACGTTTGTCATGCAAAGAAATAATGACTTGCAAAACTAAGCTACAACAAAAGTTAATTTATTTATGAAATATGTTAAACTGGCTGCAAATTATACAACAAATTAACAGCATCAATTTACCTTCCAACTAAAACCACAAAATATCCAACAAGCATTTTTTTTTTAAGGAAAGTCCTAAGCAAATACACTAAAAGATCATGCACAAGCTGTGGAAAGTATCTTTAACTACAAACTTACCTAAATCATTTTACTTAATGCAAAAAGGACAAATAATACCCTCCTCATAACTAAATTATTAAAATATAATTAATAATAATCTTCTGTAACTAAGTGTTACAAGACCTCTTGTAATGTTACCGCCAATGGTCACCCTACACACTACAGTACTGTAGAATCTGCGTAATATCAAATTTGAACCATTTCACTTTTATGCCTATTGATGCAGGTATGGAGGTAACGTGTACTTGACTATTTATCAAGATCAACAGCTGATTCAATCCAACCTCAAATGTTATATTTTAAAAATGAACTCTTCATGTATGGTAGTACTACATGCACAGTATCTAAGAAAAATTATTTTTGACCTCTGAGAAAATGGCAGTAAATGGTGAAATGTTGGCAGACGTGCCAAAAACCAGTGGATTGCCAATGCACGAGAAAACAAAAATCCTGCATAAACATAAAAAATATATTACAATAACTGTTTATGATAAGCATTTAGCACTAAATGTCCAGAAATTTTGCAATTTCAATATTTCTGTAATACAACTTCAATTTTGGCATTATGCTTCAGGGTTGGCTAGAGGTGTTGTTTACCCATAGCGAAATCCTTCAGTCTTTTATTGCCTATGCATCTCAAATAGACCCAATTTCACACTGGGAAAATGGTAACGCTTACAGCAGCGTTCCAAAGCCAGTGAAAATATAAACAGCACCTGACCTGGGACAATCAAAATCAGCATTTGCCTTGGCAGCATGAAGGGAGTGTGGGGCATGGTTGATATGCCACAAGAATAATGCACACATTCGTAAATGTACCCATACAACTTCATTTATACTGTACAAGTACATACAAAAATATTAGACATATTAAAAATACCAAGTAAAAGTAATTAAGCATATATGAATAAAAAAAATTATCAGCCATTCTGGCAACTACAAGAGAGTGAGATGACAACTTTCAATTCCAAAACCAACATTTTATTGGTTTTATGTAAAAAAACAAATATTCTACATGTATGCATTTATGTATGAATGAATGATTCGGTAAGTATAAATAATATATAGATAGAATTCTCCAAGCACAGCAGTGAAGGTGTTAAAAGAAATAAAAATAATATATTAAGATTACAATATAGCAAATCTTTAGTTCTCATCCTATGTCTCCATATTGGTGGAGTCTTGCTTCCATGCACGCTCCATTCTCTTACATCTCTCACTTGACATTTTTTTCAATACTCAACAGAGAATGTCACTACAATACTGCACTCATAATAATTGTAAAATGTTAAAACTTGAGAATACAATATTTAAAAAACTAATGCAGTTTATAATGCTAAACTTTCTAGCAGGCATAATGTGCAGAATTGGTAGTAATCAAGCTTTCAGGTAGACTGTTGATGCACAAAATGATGAAATTTGCCTCAAGTATAACAAAATTAATAATCCTGTACTAATCATATGCAGATAATTTATAATATATATTTAATGATCCTTTAATCATATCCAAATCTAACTACAGTATTTTGAGAACAATGAGATGCATGTGCACATACATACAAAAAACTACAAAGCATAAAAACTGTGTCTGTACTTAAAAACTTATGTTTACAACATTTAAGGAAAAATTCTAAAATTTTCTGGTGATTCTAATTAGTAACTTTCTTCCCTAACTAACACTTTCTTTCCATCTGACTTGCAGCCATTTTTTTACAGTTAAATACAATTGAATTTATTATTTTGTATGTAATCTATGCACATACCCAAACACCTCAGCCTTTCATTTATCCTAATATAATATTACTTATACAGCAAGTCATCTAAGGCTTTATAGTTTATGAAAATACATAATAAATTAAAAATCTGAAGATTTACTCCAATTAATTCCAACAATGCCTATATGACATTAATGCAACACCACACACACACACTCCACCCATTGCCAAAACCACTCAATCTCATCAAACAAGCTTCTGGCAAAACTGCTCAATGCAGCAACACAAAATTGGAATATGGCATCATTATCCAATTTGGACTAACAACAAACTGTAATCATTAGCACAACAAAAGATCAGGGGTAAGCAGAGCCACGCTGCAATTCTAGCAATATCCTTAACCAATGTTATGAAAAAATATTTTCTACGACAGCATAACTATATAAAAGCTATGCACGAATATGGTCCCACTATGGGATGTGTTACTGTTTGGCTTAATTATATAAAAAAAAATATGTTTATTAACATAAGAAGCATCTTATTTAAAACAGCAAAATTTAATGCTTCCCAATCAACCACACTAAATGCTTACTATTATAGATGTGAAATCTTTAAAAATCTTGTCTTTCTACAATAAAAAAAAAAAGTCTACAACTTAAGATTGATGTATACCATAAGAATTTAACTGCTACTCAAAGTTTAGCATTTCCAATGGCTGGCAATGATAAAATGAACACATCAGCAATTAATTCACTGACAATTAAGAACAATAAGTTCTGCCACGGCACAGGATACATCATTGTCATACTTTGTAAGAAGCTGTTGATTCACATCACGGTTGGTGAAGCCCATGTCTTCTAGTTGTTGCATGGGAGGTGGTAGTGGAGATCTTTCTTGCTGTGGACAAATAACTAATTTCAATAAAAGTAGCTACTTACAATGACTACCAGTATATCTAACTATACTTTTCTAAAGCATTAGGTACATGAAATTTCCCACAGTTGTTTTCTTTTAGAGACAATGAACTTGTGTAAAAACAAGACCTGTGGTGAATATGAAGAACACCTTTCCGAGTGGTGCACTCGGTTGTTTGCTAAGATGAGGTTTTTTCTCATTCCATTGAAAATGATAATAGAAAGTCAAGCCTAGTAAACAATTTGAATAGCATTTAGGGATTTTTTGAAAGGCATCTGCCAACTCATAATAGCACTAGGAAGGCACTGGAGAAATACTCCAGTGCAGAATGATCTCTAAATATTTATTCATAATCACTTGACCCACTTCCAAGTCCTACGTGGAATCACAGGGTCTGACGAGGAGCAGTCTTGATAACCATCACGTTGACCCGCTATCTCACACCATTACAGGTGACAGCCTGAACATTGGGTTCCCCAGCTCCGGTCTCCTAACATTCTTTTTCTTAAGAATCTCTGCATACAAGAATTGGGGACAAATGAGAGAATGGGAGTAACCATCTGTACTGTTCAGAAAGATGTTTTTCATATTCACTCAAAAATCTTATTTTTGAGCTATCCATTTTGGCAGATAAGGATAGATTAGGAGTAAAATAATAAGGAAAACTAGAGTACAGTAATAATGAATTGAATATTACTCGCCCATGCTGCAGAGTGGTGCTTGAAGAAGTTGCAGGAGTAGCATCACCCTTAATAAGACAATACACTACTATATACAATCCAAGTAAAAATAAATGACAGCCTCAAGAAAGGGGCTGTGCTTTAATCCCATCTAAACTAATGCCATTTTCTGAATGAGAGCGTGTGCTAGCAACAGTGTGGGAGACCTAACGTTCCGAACCATAAGGCTGAGACCGCAGGTGTAACCCCAGCCCTCAAGGCTGGCCCCAGGCTGGGCTTGAGGAGTAGAACTTCCAAAACCTCATCCAAGTACACTCCAGGTATTGCAGGTAAATAGAAAGGTGGTCAAGCTTGGCCAACCTGAGGTTGATACTTGTTCTGATATTGATATTGAATGAAAGTTTGAAGCCTAGCTGGTTTTCTTTGTCAATATATCTATTGAGAATGACTTTGCTAGGTGTTTCTGGCAGTTCAGCTGGATTTTGGTCTATAGTTATTTGGGGAATGTTTCTTAGCTATACCACACACTTGAGCTTTAGAATCTTACCCAGTGTACAATGTCTGCTTTTGACCCATCTTTGTGTTCTGTTTTGCATACTGTACATTTCCTCTTCAGATTTGATAGCCTTCTCTGATTAAGCTTTGTTGTGAGATGGCATTGAGAAGCTACTGAGGGGATCCCCTCACAGAAATAAAGTGCTGAATCCCAGCAACCAGTCCCTGGTCCAGTCCAATGGTTTTTGCCACATCTAATTCCTCCAGGTGTCTCCTTTTCTTGTCTACTGAAACTTCTAGTCTGTCTAGTCTTGCCCATGGCCTTCTGTTCTCACTTCTCCTTGAACACCCATCTGATTTTGGTTTGTAGACTTCCAGGAACCTCTTGCTGAGTTCTTCAAACACATTTTTGGTCATTTTCAGCGAGTGTTCTCCCTGTTCCCGCAGTCTGATCATATGGTCACAAACTATTTTCCTTCATGCATGGCTCAGCAGAGCCCAGAAAGGGCTCTGAATGAATGTTTAACATTTATTTCCATTAGATGTCTATCAAGTTTGATTCTAAATGCACAAAGAAGCATCTGGTAAAATACAGGAGAGGTTCCCAGGGTCAAAGATTCACATTTCCCCTTTAAAAAAAAAACTTATGACTTATTTACCTTGGGTTGCAGTGGATTACTGTCTTGAACAGTCGCTTCTTGCTCTGGAGTTTCTTCTGGTGGTGTACAATGGGATTCTCTTGCTGCATCATCTTCAAGGCGATACACTCGTCCTGCAGAATCTGCTGGTGGTGACAGCATCTCCTGTGGAAAACCAAGTTAGTCTATACACCACATACAAGGTGAAGTATAGGGGACCACAAGAAATGAGATGGTGTGGTTGGTTGGGTCTAGGACAGATGAGGTGGAGTGTAAGGGGGCTATGAGGGATGAGATAGAGAGTGGGGGCAGCTGTTTTAACTGTTAAAGTACCACAAAGAAAACAGACAAGTAATAGACAAGTTCGAACCCTCATCATTGCCCTTGTGGATTTGTTCACTAGACAAGTACTGTAATATTAATGTTCCAAGAGAGGGCATATTACCAAGGATGTAAATAACTGACAAAAGTTATATGGCCTGAGTACTATCCCTCATTACAAGAAGTTTATCAGGGCCCAATTAGATTAAAATGTGGGTATAACCTTGATTGGGCACATCCCTTAGGAAAACGCATGCCTAATTTCATAAACTAACCAAGCAGCTTGGAATGGCTGTTAGCCATACAGAAATATTATGACCACTATACAGCACCAACTAAAAAACAAAGATTATTCTCTACTTGTTAAAAACTTCAGATTATTTGTTGTGTTGACAGTAATAATGAGGCAACAGATGTGCACTCAGTTCTAATATAAATGAATGCATAAGAGCAGCAGCTTTTCAGCCGGCAATGACGGGAGCTTCTCTTGTACTGTATTCACATTGCATGATCCACCTTAGGTATTAAGAGATTAAATACATACTCCACTATTATTTTTTCTCTATTTGCTATATAAAGCAAGGAAAATTATTCAGACATAATTCAAATAATTTTCAAACTTGGCAAGTATTTCAACACTTAACTCTTTCATAATTTTGGTTTTGTCCTGCTGTATCACTTGGATATTATTATATTTTTTGGATGGGGTCTGATTATTAAATTACTTATAATTTTAAGCCTATTCCCTATTAACCTAAAATAACTATCCTCTTATTATAAAATATGAAAACACTTTCCTAACCCATAATTTATACTATCCAATGTTACAATCTTGTTTCCTTACTTCCCTCTCAGCTTACATTGGACGAGTTATAAAAAAAATGCAGCAAGATGGTGCCCTCTCAAAATGGCAGTCAGAGGGGTCCCAGAAATTTATTAAATCCCCCTTACTGCTTGACAATACAGTATTAATGCATGCCAACCTTGCTCCTGTTTGTTAAAACTAACTGCCCTTGTGAAAGAGTCAAACAGAAAGTAATACTACTTGTGATAACCAGAAAGAAAAGAAGGCTTCGTATTGGTGACACAGTAGAGAACAGGAAGTGTGTTTAATCCTACACAAAACAATGATCGGAAACATATTCCTGACCTGGTTTATGCGAGTTATTAAGGTGCGGGCTGTGTTCCACACTCCACGCACCAGGTCCTCAGGGATGATGCTTACCAGTTCATCTGGCAATGCACCTACAAGGTCAACAGGAAGCTCCTGCAGCTCGGGAATTTGGTTTGTGGCTGCCTTTTGACCCTCATCTTTCATCCTGGAGTTGTGTCCAGGTTCTTTATGCTGTAAAAATAATAAAACATTTAATAAAATAAACATGGAGGAATAAAGTCAGAATAATATATAATATTTTCATTATCCATTCAACCTTTTATATATATAAAGCAAGCTGTTAAGATGCAAAAATCTCTAGATATCGCTGATTATAGTTATACAAATATCAACATATAAACAATATTACCCCAGCATTAAGTCTTGCCAAAGAACTTTTACTCTAATAAATAGCTTTCTTCATCTTCAACCCACCTTTCCTCAATTGATTATAAACTAATTTTATCCCACTACCACCTTTCTGGTTTCCACCACCACCACCAGCAGACACAATCATCACTACCATCCCCCCCTTTCACCACCACAAATCGTAAACATTTCGCCTAGCTTCCACTACCACCATCAAAACTGCTAATACCACTGCCCAATCCTCCACAACCACCTCTTATTAATTCACCCTAACTCAATTGTAACCCACGATCTGTCTTGTAAGATATTTAATAGAGAAGCAAAACCTTTAAGACACAAAACCTACTCTTCAGTCAAGTAATAAAAGGCTCCAAAAGCTCTTTAAGGGCTTAGGCAGATATACATATTAATGTATATTTTTAACTATGTGGAAATACCCGTCCATTTTCCAAATGTGAAACTTGTCTAGTTAGCAGGCTCTATACACAAGCTCAAAACCTACACCAATCCATTTAAACTATTGAGACTTTTCAGCACAAGTTCTGAAAAGCATTTACAATGTACAGTACTTCAAATCCTGTTATTTCCAGCATTAAATCTTCATTCCTGTATCACAAGCATATAAATATGCATATGAATGACTAACTGTGTATATAGGCATGAGTCAATATCACACCATTTAACATTATTTAGCCGAGCTTCACTATGGTGTGATGACAAAGGGTTACCACTCCACAAACATTTATATAAGAATTCACTCCAATAAAAACAGTGGAAAATAATCATAGGCCTACCCTTTAACTTAATATTGCTTTTCCAAATCAATCAAATGTCTTAATATTTAGGTCCTTCCTTCAATCCATTTTAATATTACTTGTGAACATTAATAAAGTAAGTTTTCAAATTATTGAAAAAAAATCTGGAAAGTACTCACTTGAGCCGAGCTTGGCTGTTCACACACTACACCTTGTGTATCTTCCGACCCAGTTACCCATGTTGCTTCATTCTGGTCTTGTTGCGAGGGACACTCACGATCAGAACTAACAGTACTGGTCCTAGCTTGATGGACAGTGTAAGTTAAGTTAGTTCTCAGAGCTTCAACTGGTATTTCCATAAATGGCTTTGTTTCTGTAGGAGGATGAGTAACTGGGATCTTGTTTCTATCAACTTCACTGGAATCATCACAAGCTCCTGAACCTCCCTTCTGAGACCTAACAGCACAATCTTGTGTCAGCTTTCCTGCTGGGAGCATCTCAATAACTGTCCTTGAATAGCCATCTTCCCGACTAGTATTTGACGATGCTAAAGCTTCAACCCCACACACTGCCTGATCATCTGCTGCTTCAGAAAGAATTGCAGTAGTTCGCTCATCTTCATCTGCTGTAAGAAAGTCAGGAGACTCAAGGCGGTCGGCTTCAGTATAAATGCCTTGGGCAACTTTAGATGACTTTGCCAGTTCAGCTTCCACAAGATCTGTTGGAAGTATGCAATCAATATGATAAAAATACACACTTGTGTATTTATGAGATGTATGTAAAGAAATCACTGATTTATGTAATCAATTACAAAAAATTCAGCAGATGCAAGAGAAACTGTTACATGAAGGAAAATATTGATGGGAACAAATATTACCAGAATTTTATAAATGTAGCCATATTACATACGTGAAAGGCATGCCATTTAATATACACATAACACACAAAACATCTGAGCAGAATTAAGGAACAGTCAACATAATATAAACATGACTACACAAGAGCAGTCTTTTTGATTGCCTGCCTCATAGCTTTTTTGTACAATGTGTGTTTAACTTCTCTGACATTCATGTTTTTTGTTGTATCTCTTCTTAAAGTTGTGGATGAAAGATACTTCCACAACTTCTGCTTTTAGCACACTTCCATTATTGACTGACCTCCAGAACAGGAAATTAGCATCTTCTTAAGTTTCTTTAACTCATTTGTTTCTCAGCTACTACCTGTCCCCCCTTTTGTTTGATTTTATCTCAGTTTATTGAAGCTGTCCTTATCACACCTTCTCTATTCCCATCAATCTTTCCATTAAGTGATCATATTTTGTTTGCTGCTCTTTTTATCCAAGGTTGCGATGTGTGTTCCCTTCAAATGTCCCCATAGTTTAATCTTCTTAATTGAAGAATAAGTCTTGTTGCAGACCTCTGCACTTTTTCACAAGCTGTGGATTATGCCTTACTTAGTACTTAGCATGGTCGTGCTAAGTACTATATTCTAGTATTGATTTCACATAAGCTGTGTATATTGTCTTGAAGGTGTCCTTATTTAGCATTTTAAATAAAAATTCTTACATTTACGAACTCCACCCATGTTATTCATTTTTAAACAAAAATTATGAATTGCTTCACAAATTGCCTGAAATTACTTTTTCTTTTACCACCTCTAAGTGCAATAATGCCAATGCAATATGGCCAATTACTCACAGTGGGTTATCAATAATAGTAAAAGCTGAAAGCAGCAGCATGGAATCAAAGTGAATTCCAACAGATTATGGACCGTGTCTAACTCAACCTGTTAGGCAGGGAATTAGAGCAGAGTACTGGTTCATCAAATTTATTTGATATGTGGCTAGTAATGATGTGGTTTCCTGTCATGGGAATGACAGATTTATATTTGAGGGAGAAGGAATCACTGATACAACCATGTTTAAATTAAAGTAACTACCGATAGTTAATTACCCTTAACCCAATATAAATGGCTTGGGAATTGTCTTTACTCCGTGATGCATCGTACGCAGAGCTATAAACAGTACTTATCCTGCAGATGATACTCGAGCCTCGTAATGTGCCTTAATCTTAACGCTGCAATTTGACACTTCACTACACAGCTACCTATCACTGCTGTGTTCAAGGAGGGCACTCAATAAGGAACTCAGGAAATTAATTTGCACGTGTTGCAAAATAATCCTACACAGACCAAAGGTCCAGTTATTCAATATCCTCCCAGCAAGTATAAGAAATATTACCAGAACAAGTGTAATGCTGCAAGAAAAAAATGGACAGTTTTCTGCAAACAGTGACAGACCAACCGGACTGAAATGGGCCTTTGGGCCAGTCCAAGCAACAGCCTGTTGGACCAAGCTCTCCCAAGTCAAGGTTGGCTCCAGGGCAGGAATGGAGAGAACTCTCGGAACCCCACCCAGGTACAATCCAGATTCACATGCTCTATCTTTCAACTAGCACTCATGAGAGCCTTTACTTTATTAAATGGGGTCACACAAATTTGCATTAAGAGTACTGTACGTCCAGTCTACAGGTGGGACACCCATTCCAGGCTTTGGCAACTTGATTTAACTGGGATACCTTAGGGTGCCATGAATGTTAGAAATGTCACGCAATAAAATTTTAAGTTCTTATGTTAATAGGCAGCTTAAACACACTTACACATCCGCTCTGCTTTGTAGCTATAGATGCTCAATCTAGTCTGCTTGGCCTTGATACCACAGCAGGAGTCAATTAACAGAAGAGGCCATGCTGACGTTCTGTGAATTTCAACTCTGCAATGAGGGTCACGTGGTTTGACTAACTTACACCACAGCTACCCTCACTATTGCCTTCTCTAATAAATATTTGGGACTGCTAACCTTGTGGCTCTATTCAGAAAGGAACCCACGTCTAACAAGTACAATTTCCAAGGAGTGAATGTCCTTGCTCTCCCAACAAAGGCCAACACCTCACTAGCTCATTTCACTGAACCTCTATATAGATACACCAATCAAATATAGCTTCTATTATAGCTCATCTGATTGGTCTGATGATAGATTCATATAATATCATCAGAAGTATGGAGCCCACTTTCATCTTTCCCAGCCCACCTAAGTAAGGTCAAGATGACCTGACCACAGATCAGCTAGCCATTAACTGCCTCCACCAACACTAAACAAAATGGAGGACATTCACCCATGCTATACAACAAACGAATAAGCTTTCATCATCTTGTCACAAACAGACATCGCATGTCTTCCTTCAAACTTTACACAAACTGTAAATACGATTACCTATTCAGGGACACCCCCATGATGGTATTTCAACTCGAGACAATGATAATCATACTGCACAAGACACAGCAACCTGCAACTATGGGTGTGCAGGTATGGCCGAGAAGTTTCCACATACTCCAATGTATGTATTCAGATGTGACTTAAGGATACTATACACAGGAAATGAATCATTCAACATTATGTTTAATGGTGGAGAAAGTGGTTTTATATATTTTAACCTAATGTTTGGAGCTTTCCCCCCCCCCCGCACTTTAAATTTGACACTTACCCACATGTGACGACTTCATGTTGAAACACTCGGGCAAGTTGACAACATAATACTCTTGGTCTGAAAGCTCTGTATCAGATTCATTTAATATAGCTTGGTCCTCTGAGTCTAATTCAGAGAATGACCCACTAGAGATGCTCAGTGAATCAAATTGTTGAGTCTTTGGAATAACACTGAGCCCATACTGAAGCTTGGTCCCTGCTTGTTGATCCTTCCCATTCATAGATTCTCTCAGTGACTCGACAGACTCCTTCGCCATTTCCTTTAGTGGTACCTGTGAGAAACAAATGCACATATTGTATTAAATATGAAACATATAACGTGTGTTGTTGTTCGGACACTGCTGATGCAGCAGCAAATATTTATTTGCATGTTGCTTAGTGTCACAGTTCAAGCAGATGACTATATTCTCTATGTGGATTTCAGTTACCTCTTATGACATGCAATTTAAACAAGGATTATACAATGAAATTGGAAACAGGGCAACAATATTTCCATAGATAAACTTTTTACTGTCTTAGGTTTAAGCAATAACAGCCATACTGACCACAGCATGTGCCTGAGGCAGAAAGGGAATAATTTCTGGAGTTGAAATCCCAGAAGAAACCACTTCAGCATCATCTTCAAATGAAATCAGGTCCTGCTCAATTCTCTTTGTATCCACAGCATCAGATACCACATCGGGGCAGGACAAAGTCATACACTGCAGGCTCTGATAAGACAAATATTTTATCACATTTAAGAAGAAAATATAAATTTTGTCCAAGTTTACCACTTTGTTTTAGTAATTATGTTAATATTCCTACACCCTCTTGTATAATCCCTTGACATCAAGTGCAGCTCTCATCAACAATTTACCATGTTCACACTGCTAACAACATTACATCTCTACTAGTAATCAGAGTCAAATAAAGCAATATATACCTTTGACAGTTCCTTTTGAGCTGGATCTTCAGCATCATAATAGTTTTCAACAATGCCAACCTCAAGGTCTAGTTGAGATGAAAAATCTGAATGGGTACAAAGATCCTCTCTTGGCTGTCCACGGGGTTCACAAGCTAAACCAGTAGATACCTGTATATAATTCTCCTCTGCTAGAGCCCCTTGTAGCATGTTATCTTTGGACATATCTGACATATCTGGCAATTCCTATGGAAAAATAAAATAAATTGAGGCAGTGTACACAGGCACATATCTGTAAACCAAACTTAAGTCAACTTATACCCAACTGATACACTTTTTCATATAATAAATGTCATCATATGCAATACATTTAAAAATGAGAATTACCTTTACATCTGTAGCTAAGCTTGGCAGCATAAGACTCCTTTCAACATCTGATCTCTGCTCATCATCAGAATTTTCTAACGATTTAAGGTGTGGTCTATCAGAATTTGGGTCTCCTATAACATGTATTGCGCACCACATCTGGTTTCCAAACACTCGTCCTTTCTGACAAAATCTCCAGTGTGTTGCGTACCAGCCAGGCTCACCTAAAAACCATAATTCAATTATTCAGCTATAGTTTAATTAAACACTGGTCCAAGACAAGTATGCTGGACCAACACTGGACCAGCAACAAAACTGATATACAGGCAATGAGTCACAATAACGTGTCTGAAGGTATAACCAAACCCCACATCAGAAGAAGCAAAACTGATGACATTTTGGTCCATCCTGAACCATTATCAATGTATATTGATGGTCAAATACAACTTGATAATGGTCCAGGACGGACTGAAATGTCGTCGTTTCTCCTGATGTGTGGTTTGGTCATCATAACATTGATATAATTGCTATTCAGGAACCAACATTCACACACCTACATCTCAAAAACTTTTTTGAAAGAATTGGCCTAGCAAGGGCAAAGTTGTGCCAAGCCAAACCAAACAATGCCTGCCTGTTTACCTAGTAGCAAACACTGTAAATTCTATAGCAACCTAATCTGCCTTTACTTTAAGTCAACTTAGTAAATAGGGATCCAAACACTGGTCTAAAACTCATCTGTTAAATCCAGCAGGATGCTGAACCTGAGGTTCTTACATCGAGTGGGACTGTAAACAGAATAATGCACATTCCATGTGAAAACAATAAATTCAAAGCCATTAATTCTCCAGTCTCCATTACCATTTGCAGCGACCAGTCTTCATAACTCACTTGGTGCTGTAAAGGTTATGGAGATGTCACCCTCTTGTCCTGGTTCCAGAGGGGGGCACACCACCTTCTTCAGCGACGGTTTTAGCTTCCAGCCAGCAGGTGAGCCACGGAATCGTACTTGAGTCCACTTACACAAAGTTGTCTGAAATAATTGTGTTAATTAAAAGAATCAATAATTGCATAATTTTTTTATATCAATCTAGTTTATACCAACTATGAAAGCTAAATTTAAAAGCAAGATGGTCTATTTCAATTATTTTAATTTGTTTTAATGAACCCATTGAATGTTCTTTCAACAGCATTAATTAAGCAGAATTAAGCAAGTATTTAGGACTGTAGTGTGATACTAGTTTTCTGAGGCCCTACAGCAATCAATAACCCCCAATCTGAAATGCATTAAATGGTGTTTGGGCACACACTGACTTTTTATTTCAGAGTCATAACATATGGGACTGATACAATCAGAATATGTATGGCATCCATTTCACTCTCTGGAAATAAGAAATCCCTATAGCCAATACCCAGATAATAGTAAAATTAAAGACCGTACATGAACATACATACAAAATGTTAATTAAATTTATATAGTAATGCTATAGTGAATATATTTTATATAATTCTGCAAACATTTTAGTTAGAAAATCCGTTCTTATAAATTTTGTATATTACAATACAGGAAATGTATTTTTTGCAATTCTATCAAATGTAGTTAGGAGAGGAATGGGGGAAATGAAAGGAGAGGGAAAGGGGAAGGATGAGAAAAGGAAGAGAGAGATGGGAGGGGGGAAAAGGATGGGAGAAATGGGGAAGAGAGAGATGATGATAGGATGGGAGGGGGAAAGGGGATATGAGGTGATAACGAGAAAGGGAAGGGAAGAAGGGGGGAGAGAAGGGGGTAAAGGTTTCAGAAATTCAGTCTAGAAAAGTATTATTAAAGTATTAAAATGCCTGTCACCTCACAATCATCAATAGTGTACTGAGAAATCATGTCAAGATTAGCTAGGGTGTCTGCAGAAGAGCAAATTACATGTCAGTAATATGTTCATTTCAGAGTAGCATGTGCCTTTCTCTGAAAATAAAAGTACAGTACTTTACAGTAGACTCTTAATTATAAGTATTATTTGCACCAGAAATCCAGATACTGTACAATGGAAAAATCCTGTTTTAGAAGGCTCATTATTATAATTGACCGGAAGAAAAAATAATGGATGTGTTCCAGTGGGCTAAGTCCATGCAATCACTAAACAAAATATTTAAAACTATACAAATGTGTGTGATTTTTATATTGATTTTCAGTGTGTTCAAATTGTGTTCTATCATTTGCAATAATAATAATGTGATACTGTAATGTTTAATAGAAAATTAGTAAAAAACATTACAAAATTTAGATATAATGGAATTCCAATTTCAACACGAAACATCAAGGAAAGAGTGTGTCGAAGCCGGAGAACACTGTACTTGGATTATTTTTTGAGGGGGGGACTTTTATGTTTGACACACATGAAGCTGGCAAACAGAACAGGCTTTACAAGCCTAAGGGAGGCATCATTTTGAACATTATACATCGCCAAAGAGAGGCTAGTCTCAGCATATGCAGCACGTAGTTCAGGTTCAAGTACGTTTATTGAGACAATTAAAACATCTCTCAAAAGGACAGAGTAGCTTAGGCTCTTTCTACCCTTACCAACATGTAACTTAGACAATAATAAACACAAGGTAAGAAAACCAAAGTATTTGGCAAAAAACTGATACTGGAAATTAGAAAATGTGAGCTATGGAGAAAGGATAAGAAAACTAGACTTAATAGCATAGGAAGAGAGAGCGAGCAAGCAAATTATTTATGATCACAATGTACAAAATGATCAGTGAAATAATCAAAATGGATAAGGATAACCAGTTTTGTACAAGATAAAATAGAACAAGAGAATACACAAGAAAACTTTAACCACAGATGATCCAAAGAGATTCTGAGGAGGACATTTTCAGTGTAACAAAAATTAACACCAACAAACTTAAGAGGAATTAGTAAATGTTAATTCTATTCATAGGTATAAAAGTAGATATAACAGAACCATAAAATGTTGGCAAGTCACACAAGACAACTGATGGCCAGGTGAAAGGGACGCAAGAGCTGGACCTCATTTCCTGCGAACACAAACAGGCCAGCCATGGCAGACATAATGGAAACTGCCTCCATTCATAGTGTCATGGGTAAGCACAAAGACTACCAAAATGTCAGGGGATATAAATACCGAGGATATTTAAATGCCCTGATTTACTTTTAATACTGCCTAATACTTTTAAACATTCACTTTTAATACTATATAATAGGACTTGCTTGCAATAAATACTAACTTTTTCATTCCAGGGCATCACTCCAGAATTAACTACTCGCCAGGTCTTGACAAACTCTTTTCCAGGAGGCACTTGAGAGCCATCAGGATAGGTTATGTCCTTAAGGTAAAGAGCATCATAGCCACGTGTGGCACCACCTCCATTCCCTTCAGTAGGAGAGTCTTCAGCTAAAGCTTCCAGCTCCTGTAAAGCTGCATGCAAGAGAGATGCATCCACAGGGAACCCCTGAAAGATAAAACTTGCTTCATTAACACACATACGCCTATGGTTACTATTTAAATAGTTCACCAACCAATACCTACTATGAATCACTCAGTCAAGGAATCTCAAACATGTGCCATCTTGAGGACTGGACTACTGTACAGTGCTACCTTGTGTGCTACAAGTTCACAATACTTTTGATCTTCAATAACTGAAGGTGTATGTAGAGCTTTATTTTTAGCATAAACTGATACTAAAACTTTTTCAAGGTTGTGCACTATTTAGTGGACAACTTTGTCTTTGTAATGAATGTATGAATAAAACACACACCGAGCAATTAACATGATTTTTCCATATATGTTCAATGCATGGATATGATTAAATTTACCATCAGTCATTAATGCAATGCTGTACTATAATGCACTCTAATATAAACGAGGACAACAAGCCGTTCTCTCAGCTGTACCATATTATCAATGCTGAGTTTTTTTGATTTTCCAGCTTTCCAGTTTCCAGCTCTACGATCACTGCGTCTCTGCTGTCTGTGTTCTGCTGCAATAACTCTATGATGTTTGTCCACCATCTTGCGCAGCTTGTTGAATTCCTCTGGAGAACACGACTGTTTCTTCCTCAGCCCTTCCATCTTAGCCAAGACTTTCTCCTGTGTACGACTGGCCTTATCCATCTCCTCAGGGTACCTGCAACATCAACAGATTAGTTACTCCATTACAAAAGAATGATAGATTACAGGAACTTATTCATATATGGCAAATAAAAAAAAAAAAAACTTCAAATAGCCCTACTTGCCAGGAGTTGCCAGTCCATAAAGAAACACTCAAAGAATATATTTTTTATTGTCTTCATATACAAACTGGAAACAATGTATCTTAAGATACAGTTAATGCTGTATTATACCAGCATTAACTTTTTTTTTTTACAATGAAAGACAGATTTCATTTCATTTAAGTGAGCAAAGTAAGGTTACATCAGCTCAAGAACAGATCATACACCGATTATAGTAAATTATAGTAAACACATTCAAAGAGTTTAATTTATCATATAAAAAATGCCTACCACATTGAGAAGAGATGATAGGGAGGGTAAAACTTCGGGGTATTTGTATCAATGGTGACCATTGGATATGTGCAAATTTGGGAAACAAAAATCACTGTATACATTGAATTATTTAAGCACCAAAATCTGAAAGATGCAAATACCATTTACTTACTTTGAACCAGACCACATAGTTGATGATCATCTTTCGTTTTCAACTACGAATAATCTCCAGTAGCTGAGGCAGCAAAACCAACACCTGCATTGTGATTTTACACATTTTACTCGACAGGAAACTCAACATAGCGAAGGAACTCGAAAACCTCAGTTGAAAAGGTAAATTAGAGTGGCTACCAGTCTGACAACACTAGAGAAGAGAACCCTAAAACCAGAGTTGAAGTAAGCTACACAACAAGGAACATTCAAAGCAGCCAGCATAAAACCTAGTGAAACATTTAAAGCATGACCCTAAACATGCTAAAACTGTCTACAGGAAGGCAAGCAAACATTTTAAAGAAACACTGCAGATACAGCAAGTCATGCATCAATAAGAGTGCTAGGCAAGAGAACCCGAGCAACTCGGGTTGCCATGTAGTGACGCTTGGGGTAGTTGAGTGGCGAGTTGGTTGGCTGTTCCGATTTTTGTTAGTTGGCGATCTCTAAGCATTTCTCAGGTTGTGTTTTGTGTTACATTTGTATTTTTAAGCAGGTAGTTCACCTTAATGGTGGGCTTAAGCATCGACAGCTTCTCCTACCCTGGCTTTGCACCCTGGAGAGACCACTCCAGACCGACAACCATAGTTAAACTCCATAGTCTCTCGAGACTGATGGATGCCTACTATTATCTATAATCCTCACCTGTTTACCACCCCAATAATGGTTGGGGAGTTATGATGGGGAGAAAGACAACATTTAAAATACTGTACTATTGTGGTGGGCATAGATGGTAGCAGGAGCCTGGTGCATTGATAGTGTCCTTTCAGTGCCGTGACAAACTAAGGAAAGCCAGTGAGATCAGCTAAGAAAAAATTCTCAGCCATGAATAAGTAGATAACTCGAGTAAATGCCATATTTCAAGAAGACTACAGATAGAACAAACATATGATACATTTCCTAACAAGGAACATCTAATGAATAACATACTAGTTAAATACAATAGTTTGGAACAGTATCCCCTTAAATAGGATCTTTAATTGTTAGTTGAATCTAATTACACTTACTTTAATGCAAACTTCTTTTTATCTTTCTCTTGCAGTTTCAAAAATTTCTCTGTTAATTTTTCTTGTTTTTTAAGAATTTTCTCCTCGACTTTCTCTTGCTTCTTGATAAATTTTTCTTCCAATTTCTCCTGTATCTTGAAAAATCGCTCCTCAACTTTTTCTTGCTTTCTGACAAGTCTCTCTTCCTCTCTGGCAAACTTTTTACGCTTTGCTCCAATATCACCCCCTTCAACCTTTTCTGGGGTTTTCTTCATTCTTGACTCTGAATGTGATTCTTTTATAATACTATCAAGATCTTCCATTTTATCCTTTTTGACTTTATGGTCAAAGATGTGCAAGTCAAGATTTGCCTTTACTGCATCTGCTGCTAGGAGTCGCTGGCTCTCTATTTCTTTCCCGAAACATGCTGGATGAGGAGGCTTCTGTATTGCTTCATTGTCTAAATGGCAATAAGATATCTCATCTGAAAATATACCATTAACCTGCATTAGATATATAATCTGAAAATATATCATAATATAAGAAGAGAATGTATTTATTTGCAGTATATATAACTTGCATGAATGAGAAATTAACAACTATAACAAGACACTGACAATTGTGAACAACTTCTATGCAATATAAATGCTGCTCTGATACAGTAAAGCAATGCAACTGTCTGAAAGTATAGTACTTTTTTTTCCACTTAAAAGTTTTGCTGTCATGGTTGATCAACTCGGTGAACATGCCCGTACAAGGAGTCAGAAATAAAAGCACATTCAAGCCTTACTAGTTAGTAAATCCACGCTATTTTCATGAGCAGATGGAGAAGGCGTGTTTCTCACATCCAGTAATACATCAGTGACCTTTTCGACAACCTGCTGGCTCACCTCCTCGGAGAGCTCTGAACGAAACTGAAAAATTCAAAGAAAAATTAACATTTTATGTATAATTAAAAAGCTATTATACTACATTCCTAGTGCTTTTTAATACCAGTAATGATATACTGTACAAACCTTTTATTTCATCTCACACATTATAGCATTGCTGTCCATAAAATCATTCACTACTTTTTGCTGGTTTACTTCATTATACTCTACGCTCATTAAAAGCGAGTCCCCATTCTCCTACTGATGGCTCTTTCCTCTGGATACAGCCACCTTATATGGCACGAGACACTCAAAACATTGTGAGGCCAAGTTACAAATTATTCCTCTCTACCAACTGTGATAAGGCAATTATCCCACCACCATTTACTGAAGTTACTGAGAATGAAAATCATTTAAATTGCACGATAGAGGACAATATTCTCTAAAGACTCATGTGGGCATTGCCTGCCAGATATCAAACCATCGGCCCCCACTACCAGCAATAATATCCCTCGTCATGAGTAACATGTCACTATTTCGCTGCCCTGGCGCGGAACGGTGGGCGTCAACTCACCATCACCCACAAATGTTTATACAATACTCTTTTTAAGCTTTCCGATCTCAATTTTTGTGCTACGTCGTTCAATTTGGTATCAAATTGTTCGCAATAGAATGTTCTAAAGGAATATCTGCATATAAGAACATAGGTCTCACTTTTCTCTACTTTAGACCTACCATGAATTAAATGCTCCAACCTAAAAAAAAAAAATTATTTACTGACTGAAGAATAAAGTTCTAGGCAGCCATATTTTATGAACAGACTCTGTCAAAGATCTACATTGAAGAATACTAGCATGAACAATAATCAAAACTCATTCAGTTATTCTTCTCACTGAAGAATAAAGTTAAAGAATAGTCTAGTTGGATCTTAGGTCTTACCTTGGACATGTACGAAGTGAACCACTCTGGTGGCTGTTCCGTGCTGTGCCTCTGCTTCTGTGTCACTCGTGGCCGAGCCCCTCCACCAGGTAACTGTCCACTACCTGCACCAAAAACATCTTGACTGGTGGGAATTTGTAAGGGTTCATTCTTAACCCTATGACTCGATGCATCAGACTTGAAAAGTAAATTAGTAGAAGGGATTCGCAAATCCTGAACAGGAGTCCCCTCCTTGCCGTGAGCATGTGAAGGGGATATGGCCGCCGTTGAGGCTGTTGTAGCAATGTTGGTGGGTGCAGTTGCAGTGTTCAGGGGCATGTCAATAGTGACAGCCTCATCACTGTTATACCCCCACACACCTTGCACATGACCTGGTATTGGACCTATGGGTACAGATACTATCAGAATTAACCTTCTTACATTTAAAACCAGGCTTTTTCACTTTATATTAAAACCAAAATAAGAAAAATCATTACAGGCAAGCTTAAAAAAATAAATGTAGATTAAATCAACAAAAATTAAGAAAATAATAACTAGATATTTAAAAAGAAAAGAAAAAATTCACATTTTATGATGCCAAACTTAGAAAATGATTGTTGTTGCCAAGCAGCACTTCTCATGATTTGACAAGCGGCAAATTTGAAATAATTTTGCTTAACCAGAAGCAAACAAGCCAAGGCAACCAACCTAACTAATCAAGGCTGATACTCATTAGGCCAAGAAAGCATCAATATTTTGGTGCTTGTGATTTCACTAAACCATCAAGACAGTCATTATGACAATCAGGTCGAACACTTCAAAATTGCAGTGCACTATGTGTAAGGACAGGGTGTGCCAAGATGTTGTCAAGAACCAATAACCAATGATTCACCAGTCAATCCTAAGATTTGTCCTTGCCTTTGCAAGAATTATTTTCCTATGTGCACCTTTGGACTGGCACGTAACCTATTCATTTACTTGGGTAGATTAATTAGCGTACAAAGAGATGAATATTTTTACACCCAAGTGTTTTTGGTTCTGAGTTTCTTATGGAACAATCTGGAAGATGGAGACAGCAGCTGGTACAAGGAGGTGCAAGGATGATGTCATCAATAGCCAATGGGAAGAGTTCAAGACAAAGGTGTGGCTGAAGGTAGAGCCCAATGATTGGCTAGAGCTCGTGTGAGGCATCAAGGAGTGAACATGTTTTGGCGAGTGTCGTCTTTTGCTGCTGAAAGTCTATTTGTCAGGAAGAGTGACAATAACTTCTCTCAATCTGCTAATCAATTCTATGCTATTAATTCTATTTCCAGACGTTATAATCCTTTATCACTTACATTGTAGGATTCTAAATATTACTTTTCCCCTAACAGTACTTTTAGTGAACATAGTACAGGTACACACACAGAAATTACAATAACATGCTATATCAAATGAACAAATCCACAAGGGCCTGAAGTGCGTAGGTTCGAACCCTTATCAAGGTCCTTGTGGATTTGTTCATAGTAGTATAGGTATTTGATTGAAATTCTGGGTCAAGTTGTGGAAGGTCTCAAATATTTGTAGATGATTTGCAGTATTACTAAATGATTACTTTTGTGAATGGTCTACAGTGTTTGTGGATGATCTACAGGCCACAGTACTTGTTCATACAAACCAAGCCATCTTGTAATATTGCTAATACCTGGTAAAATGCTCCTTGGTCTGAAGTTAAACAATTTTATGCTTCTGTCTTGAAGAAGAGTATAATAAATTTGCTCAACCATTCAAATATTTTCCTTATTTTATAAGCAATGTGTGTGAATCAAGTCCTGAAAGTTTCATTAAATTAATGAACGTGATGGCTTCTAGATACCCAAACTCAAACAAAAAGAGCAATGACCATTCACTCCTATTACTGTATACCTCTGTCTGGGGAGAACAATCCTGGAAACAGCTTCCTCTCAGTCCCAACAGCCTTCGCCACAAAACCCGATTCTTTCGGTGGTGAGGAAGCTTTGAAAAATGAAATCCCTCCTTCTTTTGGAGGGGACGAGCTGACTCTCTTTATACCAGAGGAGACAAGAGACAGCACAGTGGGCAGGCCACCTTGTCTTGTGATATCTAATACCATTTTATCATGGACTTCTGCTTTTTTCTTTGCAATCTGAAAGTTAAGATAATTTAAAATGTTAATACAGTACAATGTAGTCTACTTTATTTAAACCCAGCAAGCAAATAATATTTGGAAAAAATATCACACTAGAAGTTACTTTTTTTTGCAGGGATATTCCTGCACGGGCCCTAAGCCTCTGGCTGGCTCACTAAGAGTTGCTTGTTTCTGTTTTACTAAGGCTGAGTACGAGTGTTTATGGCTCGTATGGTCGCTTCAGTAAGATTTTGCCCCATGTGTTTAATATCAACAACGGCTCTGTTGAATCTAAGTTGAAATCTTAATGGGTTTGTAACTCTGCACTGTGCTAGATAATGTTCCAGTGGTCTGTCGGGCATGTCTCCACAGTGCTAACATTCCATCTCATCTTCTGGAACCTTTAAGCCTATTTCCCATGCACATGGGTGACTAATTTCAAAACTTAATTACATCAAAATCATTACACCATTCAACCTTACATATGCTCTACAGTACTTCCTACACAGACAATTTCCACAGCCTTTAATGAGCTTGTCCAACCTCATGTTTCCTTGTCACACTATAAAGGAAACCCTTAAATAGTTCAGTTAAGTGAAAGTCCTACATCATGGTTCACCTGACTAAAAATGGTTTACACAACTAATCTCAGATGGCAATTCAAGCACAGAAGGTAATCACAGAGAGCAATTGGCACTGTGTAACTGTTCAAAGTCTTCCTGGCCGTTTATAACCCCCCCACAAATGTGGTAAAATGGCTAAAAAAAGCCGACCCTAAGGGGTTGCATGGGGCAATATCAATAGATACTTTCTTTCATTACCATAAGATGTGTCAAAAATCTCAAGCCAAAAAAAGTGACTTCATTTTCCAGATATTGTGCAGGCAAAATGGATTTTACCAAAACAGAAATACAGTGAAAACTATAGGATGTCCCTACCAGAGGTAACTAATTACACTTGTCCAACACAGAGAGAATGGAAGTCATTCCTCCTAAATATGAATTAAGTTTTCATAACAGTTGTGACACCATGTGGAAATTTTTGTTTTATCAATATCAAATTTGTTTCTTCATTGTGAACAATAACCTCAAAACTGTATATATCAGACAACCTATATAACTTGTAGCAGTGGATACATTTATACAGAGAAACAAGACACACTCCATAGTAATATTCTAGCAATAAATAAATAAACCCACCTTCAATGCTTCACGGTACTCTTCATCAGATTCTATAGGAAGCTGAAATGACAAAAAATGGGTTAAAGTTAAAAATGGGTTAATTATTACATTTAATATAATCTTTTCTACCTACAGAAATGTACAGTATTACAGTCTTATCAATATTTCAAATCCATTCTTTCACAGTAAAGTGTGTAACTCCTGTCATAAAGGAGTTTAAAAGCAGAAATAGAGGGAATAAAATGCAGAAGTACAAAAATAGTAATGTACACTGTATTGATTTTGACCAAAAAATAGAAAAGCTGCTAAAAGAATATGAAACAGACATTTACATTAGAGCACAACTTCCAAATGAAATAACACCCACATCAGTTTGCTAAGCTCTGGAGTGTCTCATCTGCAGAGTGCATGATACCTGGTTGATGGGGTTCTGGGAGTTCTTCTACTCCCCAAGCCCGGCCCGACGCCAGACTTGACTTGTGAGAGTTTGGTCCACCAGGCTGTTGCTTGGAACGGCCCGCGGGCCCACATACCCACCACAGCCCGGTTGGTCCGGCACTCCTTGAAGGAAACAATCTAGTTTCCTCTTGAAGATGTCATTTGTGATACAAAAGAAGGTAGCAATTACAGAACCCTCCAGATGAAGAGAATGTAAGTGTGAAAGTTAGATAAGATAAGAGTCTAATGCTCTGTGTCTCGGTCATTTCTCTGAATCATTAAGGCCAAATAAGAATACAGCACACATACTCATGGATTTCTATGTAAAGATTGCTTAAATGTAAAATCCTTAACACTATAGAATAAAACAAAAATCTAGGATAAACATATAATTGATTCTACATTTCCTTAAGTTTTCAAGAACAAATAAAAAATAAAAAAAACAATCATTAACTCTGGGTAGGAAACAAATTTTAAGTTTAGTCAGACATTAAAATAATAATGTACTGATTATCGCAAACAATTGAAGTTTTAACCCTTGATATTACTACTGTATATTTGGTGCTGTACAGTATAACAATGTCAAACACAGGTCAAGAAAAGTCCCTCCCCTCCTCCAATTCAAAATATCCCTTTACAAAATATTAGGTACAAGAGTGTCGATACATTACGTACCTTGTCGCCTTCATCATCATTGTAACTGACACAAATATTCTCCTGGTGGTTCATACTCAACAAATTCTGAAACTGAAGATATCTATGTTAAAAAAAAGATGTTTTAAGATTCCTTTGGCATTTCTAGAATAACTGCCGAACTCTATATTCAACATTTCCATACAAAGTTACAATCACAGAAAAACTTTACACAAGAACAAGTAACTGCCACTCAGTTCTCTGATAATCATCAGATGAGTCAACCACCAAACCTGCTAGCAGATACCATCACCTTACACAATAGGATTCTAAAACTAAACCATGTCAGGTGCTTCCTGACAAAAACAAAACTCAGATCATGAAAAGAGGATGCTAGGAAAGGAATGAGTAAATTAAAATATGTTCAGAAAGGCATTTTCTTATGCAGTACACCAGGGGTTTATCTGTCTAAAGTAATAGTTTCTCAGTCTAGAGCAGTATTTCTTAACTGGGATTCTGTGGAACCCTAAGGTAACTAGAGGGTTCCACAAGACAGTTATAAATAGGCTACTTCTAATCATAAGCAAATATATTTCTGAGTCACTATTCTGTTGAATTTCTCTAATTTGACCACTAAAAAGAACAGAGAAAAATCATCTCCTTATAGTTGACAATGAAATCTGTGTCTTTATCTAAAGTATAACCTAGAATTATTTTAAGGGTACAAAGGTTGAGAAATGTTAGTCAAGAGTATGCATATTCCTGGTACTCTCTCTGGTGTGTGTATGTTCCAAGTTTGCTCTATTGTCTAGAAGAAACTCGGGACGGACAGACGTGGATGGACGGACACGCATGCCCCCCCCCCCCCCTCCCACCAGAAAAGATTAGAAAATCTAATCTTTCCTGGTAGCATCCATTATTTCAATGAGTACAAATTATTTTGATCAATATATTTAAAAACCTTGTTTACATCACCTTTGTAATACCCATTTATCCCTGTATATACTTCAATTATGTCATCCCTTACTCTTCATCTTCCTGGTGAATGTAAAGTAAGCTTTCTTAATCTCTCTACGTTTTCCACACTGACACTAAAAAAAGTTCTACATTTGTACTGTTAATCATCTACATTTCAACATTTAAACCTCTACAACAACAACACACACTTTCCACATCTTGACATTTTTAACTTGGATCTTAGACTAATGCTTTCAAACATCAGAGGTGATACCTTTGCCTTTATTTAAATAAAACTTTCAAACCAGCAGTACAATCAAGAGGTGCGAGGATATGTATATGTTTATCTCTCAGAATGTTTGGTAATATGTTTATTGTTTGTGATGTGTGTCTATGTATGTATTAACACGATGTACTGAACGGGGTGAGAATAGCTTGAGCTACCTCATCCCTTTGTGTGTATTTTACCTCAATAAACTTATTTCAAATTTCAATTTCAATCAAGAGGTGACAAAGGAAGAGGCACAGGACAACAGCGTCTTTCAAAATATCCCAACATCTCAGAGTCTAATAATACTCACGAGGTAAGACTTAAACTTCTTCCAGTCTAGCTGAGCCAGGTCCTGGTCCATCAGCCCCACCTCGCCCACCGTCTTCCCGTAGAACTGGATAGAGAAGACCACAGCATCCACGTCGGGTTTAGGACTGGGCTTCGTAGGGGCATCCATGATAGTGGTGGAGGTGATGGGTGCTGCAGCAGGCGCAGCAGCAGCTGTGTCGTCGACCGCTGGGATGGGAATTAGCGTCGCTGGTACTCCGTCGCTGCCATTACTGCCAGAGCTACCGTCTCCTCCTCTCAACTCGCCTTTTGCGATGCTGTCGATGATAGCTTCCTCCGATGTAGGGTTGATTCCGTACTTCATGGTCACAAGCGTTCATCAACTGTGAGATTCTAAGCGATGGGTCGAGGAATTTGCAACATAAGACCGCTCGGAAAAACGAGAAACTGCGTATAGCTTATGGCTGCAGACCTGCGCCTATGTACAGTGATGCATCTCGTGTTCGTTTTCTTTCACAGCTGTAGGGCATGGCTGAATGCCTTATATACAGTTTCACCCTGCTTGGTGAGCTTATAAACTAAACATTAGTTATTGTTTCTATTTGTATATAAACATAGAAATACATTATTTGCAATAAGATATATATATGTGTTTATATATAAATATAAACACAGGATTCTTCAGTAATAAAGATGTAAAGAAATCGGACACAAGCTATACAGCTGACGGACGGCGCATGCGCACAAGCATCAGCTGTTACCTGTAAACAAACAAAGACCACAACAAATAATAAATGTCAATGTGTCACCTAACCAAAAGAATAAAATGTATACCACCAAATTACATGTACCACACGATAGATATCTAAAGTCAATACAACGGGCTAAAATAAATGTTGTGAACGGCGGTATTACATCACGTTTTCCTACGGCAAGCCGGGGTCATGCGCACCTGAGTGGGCTTGTTGATAGTTAACTAATGGTGCAATCTGCCTATTTCTAGCTGCTATCCACGTGTATGTCAGGATAGTCTATACAACAAAGGAGCATACAACGGTTATACGTGATATATACACGGATACAAAGCAACGACAACATGCGGTCCACAAACAATATTTACCTGATGGCAACTAACTCAATTAGTGGCTTCGGAAGAGACAAGAAGCTGGTTTACCTCAATTTACCTAAGAGCCACTTAACATTCTAGTGGCTTCGACGAGGAAAGGAACCCGGTGGCTTGTCAGAGTCCTTGATAATCTTTTCTAGTTAGATTTTAAAATTTAGCAGATACGACTTCGGCGGGTAGGCGGTTCATGGATTTATATCACTGTAGGTGAAAAAGCATCTCCTATTTTCAGTCCTATATTGTGGCTTGTTGAGCTTGAAATCATTGCTCCTTCTCAAGAAGAAGTGCCATATCTAATCTTCTGAAGAAATTGTCTGGATCAACATCCTTTAAATTGCAACCCGTCCTCAGACAAAGTCTATTCCATCCAGCGGTCGACCCTAAAGACGCATTCATAATTGTTAACATTCTTTTCATTCAAAACAGTTATTTTCTCGTAAATTAATATTTTATATATTAGCATACTATGCAAATTTAGGCATTAGTTAGATTAGGTTACGTGTTTAAGTTCTGTTGGCGATTATTTGTATTTGTAGTACGTGAGTGAATTAAGCATTTACAGCGTTATAGTTTGAACAAAAGTCGTCAGCGAAGAACTTGTTCCAAAAGTCGGTTTGGTGCCTTCTTTTGATAATTACTTACTTGTTCCGGAAGTGTTCGGATATCATCAGTTGTGAGTCGTGTGTAAACCGCAGCCCGTCCTCCAAAGACCCAAAAGTGATTCCATGCACCCACCAAACCCCCTGTTTATGAATGAAAAACGGTTTACACACGACTCGCAACTGATTTCGTTCGAACACTTCCGGAACAAGTGCTTCAGTGTTGAATTTTGTTCGAACCACAACGCTTGAAATGCTTCACCCACAAACTACAAATACAAATAATCGCCAACGGAACCTAAACACCTAACCTATGCCTAAATTTGCCCGAAACGCATTGCGTAATAGTGGCTTTAGGCATTGTATGTACTAGCTCTATTTATATATCAATCCATTAATGTAACATCACTTGTATGTATGTACCTTACCTGAATAAACATATTTATTATTATTATTTAGTATGCTAATATATAAAAATATTAATTTATATGAGAAAATAACTGTTTTGAATGAAAAGAATGTTACAAATTATGAATGCGTCTTTAGGGTCGACCGCTGGATGGAGGACGGGTTGGTAAACCATTCTTCATTCATAAACAGAGGGATTAGTGGGTGCATGGAATGGACTTTGTCTGAGGACGGGTTGGTAAACCATTCTTCATTCATAAACAGAGGGATTAGTGGGTGCATGGAATGGACTTTGGCTTTTCTTTATGAGGACGGGCTGCAAATTGTTCAGTATTTTTAAAAAATCAATGACATCCGCCCTGTCATGCCTGGTTTGAAGTGTTGTTAACCCTGTGGCCCGCAATCGTGCCCGAGTTGACTTTGTTCTGGAGCGATTTTTGTTGTTTGGTGTTGCACTTTCTCCAGAGCAGCTATGTCCGTCTGAAGATGAGGTGTCCATGCTTGGATACAGTAATCTAAATGTGGGGGGGGGGAGCGCACCAGATATTTATACAGTTGACTCACTGCCTTCTCTTCCTTGAAGGTAGTCCTTGAAGTCAAAAGTACGCTTGATTATTTCAAGGGTTTGATGAATGTTTTTTTTATTGCTGTTCCTAGCTATATAACATTCATTGAGTGGTGGATTTTGACTCCAATGTTCTTTTCTTCGTCAATCTGCTGAAATGTAATGTTATTAATTTGGTAGTTGTGGCGTGGATTGTTATGCCCCACATGCATTTTTGAAAATGGTAACTAGCTATTTTTTATTATTCATATATACAAAGAGTTCTCTCATTCTTGTAAGGCCATTAGCACGCATAGCGTTTCGGGCAGGTCCTTAATCAGAATTTTTCACAAGAATACGACCCACCAAATCCTTTACCAACCAGGTACCCATTCACTGCCGGGTGAACAGAGGCCACAGTTAAGGATTGGCGCCCAGTCAATCCTCCCAGGCCAGGATACGAAACCAGGCCAAAGAGCTCGCGAAGCACTGAGCAAGTGACTTACCACTGCGCCATGGGGACCACAAATCCAAATGGGATTTATACAGACAATTAAAGGACTCCCAGTTGATGTAGTATTCATTGACTACGCTAAACCTTTTACCTGATGTACATGAGGGCCACTAACTCTAGTGGTCTCGACAAGGACAGGAAGCCGGGGGCTTGTCGAAGGTCTCCCCATTTGCTTTGAGGATGTTAAAACAACTCAGTTTAGGCACTTACGGCTTCGGCCGGTAGGCGGTTCCATTAGTGGTGAAAAGCATCTCCTGTTTTCAGTCCTACATTGTGACTTGTTGAGCTTGGAGACGTCGGTCCTTGTTTGTGTTACATCTGACCTTTTGAGGAAATTGTCCCGATCAACATCCTCTAACTTATTTAGCATGTTAAAAGTTAAATGAGATCCGCCCTATTATGCCTGGTTTGTAGTGTTACTCCCCTGTGGCCATCAACCGTTCCTGGTACGAGAGATGACAGTTTTGGAATGACTTTTGTTGCCCGGTGTTGCACTTTCTATAAAACAGCTGTTTCTGAAAATGAGGAATACATGCTTGGATTCAGTAATCGAAAACTGGGGCGTACTAGATATTTATGCTGTTAAATCATAACCTTCTTTTTCTTGTAGTCAAGAGCACGCTTGATTATTCCAAGGGTTTCGTTAGCTTTTCTGACTGCTGCTCCTACCTGATTTGCAATTTTTAGTGAGTAGTAGATTTTGACTCCAAGGTCCTTCACCAATCTGCTGTAATGTATTGCTATTGAAATTTAAATTGAAATAAGTTTATTGAGGTAAAATACACACAAAGGGATGAGGTAGCTCAAGCTATTCTCACCCCGTTCAGTACATCGTGTTAATACATACATAGGTACACATCACAAGCAATAAACGTATTACCAAACATTCTGAGAGATAAACATCTACATTTCCTATGTAATGCTATTAATTTGATAGTTGTGTCGTGGGTTGCTGACACACATGCAAGGTCTTGCATTTGTCGATATTAAAACCAGTCGAAATTATTTGCCAGTCGTCTGACCATTTGTGAAATTCATGTAGATCTCTTTGTAAAGCTTCAATGTCATTAACTTTTCACACTTTATCATAAATCTTTGTGTCATCTACAAATTTGATGATGTGGTTTGTAATATTCTCGTCTATGTGTATATGACATAAAGGGTAGGCTTCAATATGGACCCCTGTGATAGGCTCTAAAATGGACCACTGTGGTAGGCTACTTTCCACATTTCTCCATTCAGATTCGTTCCCATTTAGCACGACCATTTGTTTTCTTCCTTTCAACCATTATTTCATGGTTGAGGAAGTGGTTGTCCCGCTGAACTTTAAAGAGTAACAGAGTTTTTGCATTTACGGCATCAGCTAGTGGGTGATTCCATGATAACCCTGTTGGTAAAATGCATTTCCTATTTTCAGTCCAACATTGTGGCTTATAATTTTTAGTAATTCATTGTGTCGGAAGACAGGAAGTCAGAGCATATTCATACATGTTAGGCTTTTAGATGTTAGATGTCAGGTAATGAATTTATATCCTGTGTATTATTGAATCTAATAATGCGAATAATCCAATAATATTGAATCCAATAAACTGCGAATCCAGATTCGTAGTTTATATTGTGTAGTGCATTTTTGAGATTGCATATTGCTACTTTGCTGCGTAGTGTGAAGGTTAGCTTCTTTGGTGTCCAATGGTGTTATGTTCATATTTGCTGTGAGGAAGTAAGTTGTATAGTTGGGTATATTGTAGTCTTAAAGCCATGTTTCCGTTTAAATAATGAACGGTAGCTTAGGGCCTATTGCTTCTGTAGTGTATTTGTATCATCAAAATGTTTATTGAGTGATCTGACATTTTGGTTGATAATACTGATAGGCTAGCATTGTTTTGGAGTTTGTTTGTTTTTTTGCATGGTTTGCTGTGAAGTAACTACAGTAGTGTTCATTGAAGTTAGAGAACCACTTTAACTCCCTACAACAGCAACACACTGCAACCCAAGACGAATCAGACCAACTTAAGCTCCTTGATTCTGTCATCATCTCATCACAGGATTTTCCCCATGAAACTGACAGAGAAGACTGTACTGCCATCGTGATCCAGGAATTGCGTACTAAGTTGAATTATTCAATCGAAGCAAGAGACATTAAGTCAGCTTATAGAGTGGGTACCAAATCATCTGGTGCAAACAACAGAAGGATACGCGTGAAGTTAGATAGCTGCTCCCGCAAGTCAGACCTTATCACTGCTGCAGTCGCTAGGAAATCCAAGGTTTATGTGAACGAATGTCTTACCAGATTCAGACAAAATCTCTTATTTAAACTACGTGGAATTCGCAATAGATCCACTGCTATTAAACATTGTTTTGTGCGCGATGGTAAAATAATAGCTAGGAAGACTGACTCTGGAAAAACTTATGTCATAACCACTGAGGCACACCTCACTTCTTTCCTGGATGACTGTGGGATATCAGCTGAATAACCAGAACATAATTTGTAGTCTCACATACAACCAAAGTGTACTTAAGCTCTGCCTTTCCTTTCCAAAGGTGTTTATTTTTATTTTTATTTTAATTTTTACTTTATTTTTTGTTTGTCATCTTTGCCTGTTTTATACTCTTAATTATTTGTTCTTAGTTAATCCCCTTGTCACTAAACCTAGGGCTTTTTATTTCCCTGTTAATTAACCATTACTAAGCTAATTATCTTCAAGATCATTTTTTTTTATGATTATTATTTTTCTTATTATTTTTTATTTTACATTTATATTGTCAGTCTCTACTGATTTTTTGTGTTTTATTTTATGTAACTTCTGTGTCCTCCCTGGCTATCTATTGGATCTTTATTTTACTTCTAAATTGTTACTATTTTATTGTATCTGCTCTTATTCTTGTGTTTTGCTTTATCGTGTATCTTGTATCGTGATCCCTCTGTATCTCTATGCACACTGATATTGATCCTGATCAAAATCTTCTGTCTCATATCTATACCAACCAGCACATTGATCATCATTATTGTAAGTATTTCACAGCACACCAGGCTAAAAACAAACTCCAAAATAGCACCTATCTATCAGTTTATAACCAAAATGTTAGATCACTTGGTAAACATTTTGACGATTTAAATGCACTACTCACAGCACTAGGTACTAACCTATCGTTCATTATTTTAACAGAAACTTGGCTAAATAAAGACTATACCCAACTCTACAACTTAGCTGGTTATAAAGCCATTCATAACTGTAGGCCTAATAAAAAAGGTGGTGGCACAGCTATATATTACCGAGATACATTTATCTGCAACAGTGTTATTAGTGACAGAGATGACTACTGTGAATATACTTTTGCTCAGTTTACAATTAAATCCCTTAAATCCTCTTTGACTATTGGAGCCATCTATAGATTTCCCAATACTAACATAGCTTCTTTCTCAGACAACCTAAGGAATCTTATTATAAACAACAATCTCAACAAAAACCACATCATTCTGGGAGGAGACTTTAATATTAACCTGGTCAACAAAACTGCTCTCAAGTTGACTATTTCCTTAACAGCATGAACTCCTGTATGCTAATCCCCACTATCACCAAACCTACCCGAGTCACTCAAACATCAGCCACTACCTTGGACCACATATGGACAAACATAACAGCTCCCCTTGTATCTGGTATAATCTACGACAGAACAACTGACCACTATCCTACCTTTCTCATAGCTAACATGGACATAACACCACCAAAAAGCAAGAAACTTTCATTTAGGCTACACAGTGAATCAGCTTTAGACAATCTTACAGAGGCACTTCACAATATTAACTGGGATTCTGAATTCAATAATACCCATGATATAAATTCATTAGCTAACCTCTTCCTCTCCAAAACTCTAAGCCTCTACAACCTTCATTGTCCCCTTCTTACAAAGCAAGTAACTGACAAAAGATTAAACAATCCATGGCTCACAAGTGGCATTCTCAACTCAATCAACAAGAAACATGAATATGAAAAGAAAGTTAGGATTGGCCTAGTTTCAAAGGAAGTAGCTAAAAGGTACTCATCAATGCTTACCAGTATCATAAGAAAGGCAAAACTTGCATATATGTGAATAGATTCAATGAAGCAAAAGGCAACATGAAAAACACTTGGAAAACTATCTCTAGTATCCTAGGAACTAAACAACACTCACATAACCAAATAAAACTCTACAAGGATGGGGATATACCGTCAACTGATTTAGAAATGGCAAATGAATTTAATAGTTTCTTTTCATCGGTTGGTGCTAATCTTGCCAGTAAAATCCCACAGACTCAGACACATATTAACACATATCTCTCAGGCAGCTATCCAAACTCTCTTCTCCTTTCACCAATCAGCCCGGCAGATGTTGTGTCCATCATACACTCTCTAAAAACCAAGGCAGGGAACACCAGTGAAATTCCGTCCATTGTGTACAAGAGAGCCTCCCATGCCCTTGCCCCACCCATAGCACTACTGTTCAACAAATCTATAGAGTGTCACACCTTCCCTGATATCCTCAAAAAAGCAAGAGTAACGCCAGTCCATAAAGGAGGCAATCCGGCGGACATAAACAATTATAGACCAATATCAAATCTACCCATTCTATCAAAAATATTTGAAAAAATCATTTACAAACAGCTCTATTCCTACCTTGTAAAATTCGACATACTCAGCCCCTGCCAGTTTGGCTTCCGGTCCCAAAAGAGTACCAATGATGCAATCATTAGTCTCCTTGACATTATCTACTCAGCCCTTGACAAAAATGAGTTTCCGATTGGACTCTTCATTGACCTAAGAAAAGCCTTTGATACTGTTAATCACAACTACCTCTTACTTAAACTCCAGCATTATGGAATCCGAGGCCTTGCCCTTGACTACATCCGATCCTATCTTAGTGACAGACACCAATATGTAACCATCAATGATACAACTTCTTCCACTCTACCAATTACCGTTGGAGTGCCACAGGGCAGCATCTTAGGACCTCTTCTATTTCTTATATATATAAACGATCTGCCTAATGTCTCTAATATTCTCAAACCTATATTGTTTGCTGACGATACTACCCTTATCTACTCAAACCTCAACCCACATACACTAAATAATGTTGTGAATAATGAATTAAAAAAAGTCCACTTATGGATGTCAACGAACAAACTAACATTAAACATCGAAAAGACTTACTACATCTTATTTGGAAGCAAATCATCAAATGCAATTCAGCTACAGATAGACAACATTAACATCAGTAATAAAAATGATGGCAAGTTTCTTGGCCTATTCCTAGACAAGAGACTCAACTTCAGCACCCACATTCAACACATAACTAAGAAAGTCTCTAAGACAGTTGGTATACTCTCCAAAATCAGATATTATGTTCCTAACTCTGCTCTCCTCTCACTATATTATGCACTAATCTACCCCTATCTTAATTATGGTATCTGTGCATGGGGGTCTACCACTGCAAACCACCTTAAGCCCATCATCACACAGCAAAAATCTGCTATCAGAATAATAACTAACTCTGCTTTCAGACAACACTCAGCTCCCTTGTTTAAATCTCTAAACTTGCTAAATATTAACTCCCTCCACACATTCTGTTGTGTCAACTACATTTACAAAACCCTGTTCTTAAATGCAAACCATGCTCTGAAACTCTCCCTGGACAGATGTAATAGGACCCATTATCACCACACCAGAAATAAATATCTCTTTGATATCCCCAGGGTCAAACTTAATCTGTGTAAACACTCTATGCAAATTAAGGGACCTAGTCTATGGAACTCACTCCCTAGTGAATTGAAAAACTGTAAAACTTTTGCCTTATTTAAAAGCAAAACCAAGAAGTACCTAACTTCATCTATTTAGTTTCCTACACGGAGCTTTAAATTTGCTCTGTACCTAGTGGTACCCAATCTCCTAATTTTTATGTAATATCAAACAACCTTATCATTGTGTTCATTGCTGTCTTCTTTTATGTGCTAGCCATATGCTGTATTGTGACTACCAATTTTTGTCAACTACCATTCAAGCTGTCATTGCAATCAATCTTATATTGTTTCTGCTGTATTGTGCCTACCAATTTGTTGTCAACTACCATTTTAAGCTGTCATTGCAATCAATCATAGCTACCTATGTGCTTTAATATACTGTACCTATAATTTTCTCTCATCTTTTTTTTCATTCCATGTAATCTGTTATCATTTTTTTGTCTATAAATTTTGCAAGTATTTACCTCCTTAAAATTTTCTTAGATTAAGGACCTGCCCGAAACGCTGCGCGTGCTAGTGGCTTTACAAGACTGTAATTACCATAATTGTATCCTCACATTCCTTATGTACATTCTTGTATATGCATAAATAAAATAAAATAAAATAAAATAAAATAAATTGAAATTGAAATAAGTTTATTGAGGTAAAATACGCACAAAGGGATGAGGTAATAGAATAGAATAGTGAGAATAGCTCAAGCTATTCTCACCCCGTTCAGTACATCGTGTTAATACATACATAGACACACATCACAAACAATAAACATATTACCGAACATTCTGAGAGATAAACATATACATTACTCCTTAACACAAGTAGTATGGTATCAGACGTACACACAATGAATGGTTAGTGTAGATATGTGATAGCAGACTTAATTCGGGGTTAATGCCAGTTTGCATGCAGCCAGAATGGAGAAGACTATTTAAGAATATTTAGACTAGATAATGAGAAAAGTGTAACTAATAAAATAGTGACAAGGGAGAAAATTGGATAATTTTATTATTACTATGCCCTAATTATTATGTATTAGGTATTTAATTTATAATCATGATATCTGAATGTGACATGTGAATTCATGGGCCTTAAGATATTAAATTAATTAATGCTATTTTATCCTAGAATATTTTTTTTTTATCAGCAATGTCATGAAGCTTTGCCAGATGTATAACAATCCTTGCCGATGATGGGCAACTGCTGTGTAACAGAGCTTCATTAGCCAAAAGAGCATGAATATGTGAATACTTTATCACATAAAAAAACTCGTAGTAGCATGTGAGGTTATTCACTTCTTTACTAAAAAAACATTTTTGTGAAATATCGGCAATTATACAAGGTTCTGACCCCGTATTGTATAAAAAAATCCCATAAGCCCATCTTGACAGATAATACAGTGGCATACAAGACAATAAAAAATATATGAATTAATTTGATTAAAATACAATAATAAGTACGCATACAATAATAAATATATTTGATAATATGGATGTAAATGATGGAAACGACACTAGAGGAGGCCGGCGATGACAGCATCAGCTGAGAGACACATCGCAGGGAGCTGGGTCGCTGTGAGTCACCTGACTTGTATATTTACACTTTTCTACCCTTTAGCACCTCTCTGCTTCACTTTTCAGGTACCTTGGAGGAGAGGGTGCTTGTGGTGGGCGGTTAGTGGGATGGAGAGTTAGCGTAGGTGCCGTTATGAGGGTCCTTGTTGAAGGAGGTGATGAGTTTACTTACTAGGGCTTGGCAGGACGTTGACGAGTAGTGGGTGTAACTGGGTTAACTGTCAGCTTTATTTGGGGTAACTGTCAGCTTGCCAAGGGCAGCTGTCGGCTGGATGGGTGTGACGGCCAGCGTGATGGGTGTAATTTTGTATTAATGGGTCTAACTTCGAGCTGAAGGGCATAACAAGGGGGGTAACTGAGCTTGATGGGGGAAGTGACTGTTAGCTTGACAGAATTATCTACCAATTTTCCTGTGGGGACTGCTGTCAAGTGACTGATGTAGTGTTGACAGCTAATTGTCCAGGATTTCAGGGATTCTGTATAAATTTGTCAGGTTCAAGTTTAGAGCTTTATTATTGAGGTAAAAATATATATACTTCAAAGGTATTGAGTAGTTTAGGCTAGAGACCGTTGCCACCCTTCTCTGTTGTAACTAAGGGTGGCAAGTGTAAGTACTTACACTTTTCTCTGTAAATTGTAAGTACTTTGCAATATCTGGTGACTAGGGTCTAGTACATGCACTAGGAATTTTGTAAAAGTGATAAAAAATTGGATTTTGGTGTTTTTCTTGGGCTGGAATGGGTGATATATCCTATAAGATGGACTATATCATAAGAGACAAGAATAGGAATAAACCCATTAACTGCCATAATAATAATAAAGGGGAATGATGTAGGGAAATGTAGGAGTGAGAAATTGCTTGGAAATTATAGAGAAACGGTAGACAAAATTAGTTCCAGGTGCACAACCACTGATCTTTCTTGGAATGCAAAGTATTGTGCCAATCTTTTCTACTAGGTGAACAGATGCATCAAATGAAAGGAAATGTGTCCAACCATTCATGTCTTGCTTAAGGATCACAAGTTGTGCAAGAGAAAATGCTAATAGAATACTGTACTAGATTTGATGTAGAGCAGATTATAAGGGGTTGCGTAGTTACTTGGGCAGGGCAGATTGGGTGGACCTGAACATGGAATTGGGCCATCCTGAGAGCACGCGATTTCAGAGATGGACGACTTAACACTGGGTTATGATATAGAAAGATTATAATTTGTTTACAAACTATTTAATTAAATCCCAGGGATGTAGTACTGTATATAATGTTAATTAGTTAGTACTAATAAAAGTAATTAATTAGTACTAATAAAAGTAATTGATTAGTTAGTACTAATAAAAGTAATTAATTAGTTAGTACTAATAAAAGTAAAAGTAGTTAAATGATGAGTGCTGTGTGTAACAGGTTCAAGGTTCCTCCAGATTTCTCTATTTTACTCCTTTCTCTTCCATTTATCCCTCCCTCCTTTACCTGAATTAGGCCTAGGTTCTGTAATTGGCTTTAGGGGTTCCAAAAGGTGGAGTTTCATAGCAAGTTCTATGTAGGATCTTATGAGAATTTTTATTGTGGTTTGGAGAGTACTGTGGAAATGGGCTGTGGCAGCCTGGAGGAAGGACTGGCCTTTAACAACTGGCTGAGTTGTGGTAGGAGTTGAAGGTAATTCAATTGGTAACTTAAGATAATTTTATTGGTAAATCTTACCATTGCCTCTCTCTCTCTCTTTTTGCAGGCAAAAATGTGGCAAAACAATTGCCAAAAGTAGTTTAGATGATAATTGTTGTCAATAAATAGCCAAGGTTGATTACAACAAATCTGTTTGCAGTAGATGGGGTCTAACATAAAGTTATCCTTAAAGGGAAATTGCAGTGTACCGCAGGTCATATTGTACTCAAGCTTATAGTTTTTGCTCAAATTAAAATTCATAAAGTTGAGTGCAATATAGTTAGTCTGTAGTACTATATGATACTGTATATAGATCAGAGTTAAGGTCATGTGTGGATATTACAAATTGTGGACAAAAGCTCTACATAAGCTGTCGTGGTTGGAATTTGGAAAATTTAAGGATGTACATGATTGTGTATATACAGGTATTTGAGCAATTTCTACTTGCATTGCTGCTGTAATGCTGCCCTATATATATATATTGCTGGATAAATAAATGTTTATTTACTTTTATAGGCCTGAGTAAAAAAAGATTATATTCTTTTAATCAAGAGGGGCAAGCATGGATGGCATGACATCGTACCAGAGTGGCGGGGCCCAAAATGGTGACCTTCAGAAATATTCACATAATATTGGTTCAAATATACAGAAAATCTCTCAAAATGGTATGTATTGAATGCAGTTTTTAGTTGAAATTAAATGTATCTTTCAATTGTTGGATTTTTATCCTTATAAATGTAGCTAATGGTGTTGTTGACGAATCTGTTGTATAATACAAGCACTCTCAGTCTGCATAAGATGTGATCTTGGAATACCCTATTTAGAATAAATTATCACACTAAATTTGAGGTTATATGGGAAAAAATGTGTGCATTTGAGACCTCATTAACTTCACCTTTTCCTATTTCAACAAGACATCTACATGAACATTGCTATTAAATACTCCCACCACTTCTTTACCACAAATACAATGCATAATGATCTAAAATGCTTGGGAGGTGTCATAATGCAAAAATACAATCCAAAAAATACATAAAACACAAGGTAATTATATCAGTTATAGAGTCAGTAATGGGCTGTAGTCATTGGCACAAAAGCACAAATGTATGTGTGAATATGCGTTACCATATTTGTGCAGATGTGGATGTTTAGTATAGATTTTTTATATGTTTTTGTTGTGATCCTGCCTGATTTTCTTTATCCTTTTGAAGTATGACTGGTTATTTTTTCCAGTTAAATCTATGCAGCAGCTGGTGAATCAACTAGGCACAGATCAAGATAATCAACAGCTGCGAGCTCAGCTGTGAGTAACTTCTGAAGCCGTTTTTTCCATAGTAATTTTTTTTCCTCATAATAAGACTATCCAAACTTTTAGATTTATCATTTAGTGAAAAAGATGAAAATATTTCACTTGGTTGACCTACATTGAATGATTTTAACATTGTATTTCATCAACATTCATTCCTTCAACCTTATTAGAATTATAAAATATATTTTTATTGCTCCTGTTGAGTAAAACCAGTTATTTTGCAAATTACCTTTATTTCAGTAATAGTTTTCCACCACATCTCCACCCTGTTCCCTTTACCTAAATCCATAACAAATAAAATTAAATCTTAACGCTTATAATATATACTTAGACACCAGGTACAGCACTACACTGGAGGTTTGGCCAAGGACACAACTGTAGAACTTAGAACATTCAAGTCCTTATCAGTACCCCATGGTCAGGATGCTCGAACATGGCACATGCAGGCAGAACGACTTACGAGGGAGTTCTCTCAGGTATGGCAACTTGTATTAGTATGGATCATTTGCATTTGTTTTTTAAGGAAATGCTTGTAATTTTGTTACAATTTAATGATTAAATATTGGTGAAAAGAGAACTGTCTTTCCTTATAGTTTCCAATTTCTATATACAGTACACGTACTTTTCCAGGCTCTGAATGACTTCCAAAATGCTCAGCGACAAGCAGCAGCAAAAGAAAAGGAGGCACTTAAAAAGGCTCGAGCGGATTCTGATGCTCATTTTTTTGGTTAGTGTGGAGGCTATCACTTTTGATTCATAGGATCATAAAGATTTAAGACAGTGTACATAGTGTTCAAAAGGATACATAGTGATAAAAGGGGGGGGGGTAATTGGACATAACATAATATTTAATAAACTTGCTAAGTACTATACTCTTGTAAAGTATTTAAACTTCAGTTTTAAATTATTTTTATTATTAAGAATATTGTGTGATTCAGAGGATCCAAGTCATGGGGCGGCCCTTCTGGACTTGGGAGACACAGGTCTCAAAGGTCGGAATCAGCAGTCACAAATGCAGATTCAAATGGAGCAAGAACAAGAAATGCAGGCACTGCAGGAGAGAGAGACACAGATACGCCAGTTAGAAGTAAGCTCGTTTTTTAATTTGTATACTATATGAAATAATCCTGCTGTCATTGCAAACATTAAAAATGAAAATGATTTTAAATGATGTGGGATGATTATGAAGTAAATTTGTATTTCTTCAGTTCATTGAGGTTGCCAAAGAGTATAGAAAGTGGGTATTCTGAATGAATGAATGAGGCTGTAGACTTGTACAACCAGGATCAGAATCAGAATCGGGTTCACTCACAGAAGTGAGGTGAGCATGGGGAATAAGAAATTGATCAAAAATTGAGAAAAATCACTTGGAAAGTCACAGGTGGAACAAAACAAAACAAAACATTACTCTTAATAAGGAATAACAAATAAAGCAAATGATACATAGGAAGGGTAAATGATTCTAGCTCCAGCTCACCCAACTGCTACCAAGTGACAGTCAGGGTGTTGAAATGGCCTAGGTTCAAAGCCCTAGAGCACCACCAAAGGTGGTGAATATACTGGCATCCTCTGGTGCTGCATAAATGAGTGTTAATGGCAGATACCGAGCCAACTCCGTCCTCAACCATTCCTCCATTGTTTTTATGGAATACAGTACTTTGGAGCGAGTTTTTGGAATAGTAGGATGCCAGTCTTAAAGTAGGAGTCTAAACTGAATCTGAATTCTTTCCAGTTTAGGTCCTCCACCACTGGTGGAGAAAACTTATGATACAAGGTTCTGGTTTTCTTGTTGCTAGTGTTCTTGTTCTCCACAGAGAGGCAGATACTCTTTTGTTGCACTCAGATTTTAGTGGAAAGAAGTTGCTCCAGTCTTCAAAGGGTTTTCTGGAAGCTCCCTGTTTTAGTATTGTTAATTGTGCCTTGTTCGTATGTTCCCTTTTCCCATGATGATGAGGTGTGGCAGCTTTCCATTCAAATTCCCAGATTGTCTGCAGCTTGGGTTGCTGTAAACTGAAAGGCTTGGACCCATTTGGCAGAAGTTCATTTCTATTCTGCTCATAAGAGCTCCTTTTATCTTCCATGGGTTCCATTTATATCTTCCATGTGTTCCACCTCTTCCATGTCGTGTACTATGACTATTTTGGATGCTTTGCCAAGGTGGTAAAGTCACCTCTGCTGCTTCTGCAGGATATGGTGACTGACAGTGTGACTCATTGTGCCTGATGTCAAACTGTGTTGATTTTTTTTCAGAAATCTGCTTGGTCACTTTCTTTACTGTTTGCTTTATTTTTCAGAGGTGGAAGTGAATTGAGCTTTTATTACAATTGGTACATATTTTCTACATCTCCAGCAGGTGTTTCAGTTCAAGACAAATGCTTTGGCCCTGGTTTTAGTCTGTTCTTGGCACTGTTTTGCTCAGATTTTGTATCAGGGTGGGGTTTCCAGTGCACCAGTTACTTTAGCGGGTGTCGATCCACCTGTTAGCCCTTCGGCTTTGAAATCGCAACCCTCCAGGCATTCGCCCATGTTTGGTGGCAAGCAAGGTGCATCTCAAAAGATATTAGGTGCCTAATATCTTTTGTTTTTCAGTTGCTCTCAGTTTATGCACCGTTTTTCTCCTTTCCTATTGGAATTTGGGGGGCACTTTGGGTGCCACATTAGTAAGGGTGGCAGCAGATCAGGACACCAGGTGACCTGTGCTGTCACCTGGTGGCAGTTGATTGAGTAAGAGCTAAGGTTGTTGATGCACTGCTGACTTATTTCTTTACTTTCTATTTTCTTACTAAGGTCAGTAGTTTGTTTTATTTTTGCCTGTAACTTTCAATGGGTGGCTTTCTTGGTTTGGCTTAAAATCTGATCCCCATGCTCACCTGTGCCACTGAGTGAATTCTGGTTCTTGTTTCCAGTAGACAGTGCAAGTTTCAAAGATTTAATGTGATTTAAATTCTTAAGCATTGGGAAGCTACTGAGGAACCTCCCAGTGGCATTTCTTTACACTCGACCCTTCTATATTTAAGACCATGGAAACAAGAATTATATTTCTGACATAGTAAAGGGACCCTCCCCTCTCCCTCATGTTGACATCAGCAGCAGCAGTAGTAGTAGTAGTACCTGTATTCTGTTTGGAAGCATTATGCTCTTTTAAATGTTTCTTGACAGCTTCGTATTGACTATTTAAAGTTTATGTTTTTTTTTGCATGAAACCTTTCAATGTTTCAGTCTGACATCATGGATGTTAATCAAATCTTCAAAGACTTGGCAACAATGGTTCATGAACAAGGTGAGATCGTTGATTCCATCGAGGCCAACGTTGAAGCTGCCCAGGTTCACGTGTCACAGGCATCCACTCAACTCTCTCAAGCTAGGCAATATCAGGTACTTTTAATATTTTATATATGCTGAGCAGTAGCTTAATAAATTGACTGATTTAAGTATTGTGTAATGCAACCACACTGCTAATGTTTATTTTATGCACAAGTGCACATAAATTTGTGCAAATGCACTTGTGTGTACATGCATGAACACACACAGGACAGGAAAATGGGACAGAAAAAACAAGTTTGGAGAGGGGACAGAAAAATTAGGAAAATTGGAGGCATTTCCATGCTGGTGAAAGAACACCTAAAGGTAAATGAAATAATGATTACCAATCCACGAGAAGTTGGCATAATGGCACTGAAGATTTATGATCAGGATGATAAACTGATACTCATAAATTCATACAGTCCACCATCATGCAACACATGGACAAGAGAGGAGCTGGACCATAAATGAGAGGCCCTTATAACAATCATAGGAGATATTATACAAAAAGTGGATAAAGATAGATCACAACTGCTGGTAGTTCGTGACTTCAACTTTAAATCCATAGACTGGGAGGCTTATGAAGCTAGAACGGAGGATTTTTGGACCTGTAGATTCATAAACCTCATCCTGGAGACATTCATGTACGAATTCGTTAAACAAGCTACAAGGATGAGGGGAAACGGATGTTCCCTCCATGCTGGATTTGATATTCACCAGGAAAGAGGAAGATATATTTGACATTCAGAATATTCTTTCCCCTCTTGAGCAAAAATGGCCAAGTTATTTTGGAAATAAAGTATGCAATGTGTTAAAGTATAGAAGAGAATGAGGAAAGTGAATTGGTTAAAAAACCTGATTTCAGGAGAGGACACTGAGGGGAACTTGGAAAGTTCTTTAATGAATTTGATTGGAAAGTCTTGTTGTTAGGCAAGGAAGTAAATGAGAGATGTATGTCAAGTTTTGTGAAATATATAATAAAAGCACAACAAATTTATACCAAAACATAGGTGCAGACCTAGACAACAGGATTGGTTCAACATAAATTATGAGAGGGCCAGAGACCAAAAGACACACAAATGGATTCAAAATAGGAAGAGGCCAAACCCTCAATCATACCGAGCAATACAAAGCAACAAGAAACAACTACAGAGCAGTGAGAAAGGGGCTGAAAGAAAATTTGAGAAAGGGATAGTTGACAAATGTAAAACAGAACCAGGTCTTTTCTATAAATTCACTAAAAGCAAATTGCAGATAAAGGATAAAATTCAAAGGTTGAAAATGGGAAACATATTCACGGAAAAGGAAATGTGTGAAACATTAAATGAACAGTTACAAAGTGGGTTTGTGCAAAATGAAATTCTCAGAGAATCGGACACAATAAGAATTCCAAGAGCATAGAGCACATACATTTGTGTAGAGATTAAGTGGGAAAAAATGCTCAAGGAGCTAAGTAGAAACAAAGCAGTTGACCCAAATGGAGATTCGCCATGGGTTCTGAGAGAATGCACACCCGTGCTGAGTATTCCACTTCAATTGGTTTTTCAGGTGTATCTATCTACAAAAGCCCTGGTAAAATGTATGCAAAAAGCTAACACAGTTTCAATCTACAAAAGTGACAGTAGGGAAGAAGCCCCTTTAATTATAGACCTATATCATTGACGAGTGCAGTAGTAAAAAACTGGGAAAACAATTAAAACTTAATGCGTAGAACACTTGGAAAAAAATTATATAACAGACAGTATGGATTCCAATCTGCAAGATCCTGTGTAATGAGTTTATTTAGTTTCTATGATATAGCCACAGAGATTTTACAGGAAAGAGATGGTTGGATTAACTGCATTTATCTGGACTCTGGACCTAAAAAAGGCTTTTGAAAGTGTCCTACATAAGTTGTTCTAGAAACTGGATTTACATGAGTGACAGGAAGGCTTCTAACATGGATGAAAAATTTTGACAGAAAAATAAGGACGGTAATCACAGGCACTGTATCGGACAGAAGAAATGTCATGAGTGGAGTACCACAGGGTTCAGTTCTTGCACTAGTAATGTTCATTGCCTACATAACCAACCAAAAGGAGTACAGAACAAGTGAACATGTTTACTGATGATGCTAAGATACTGTACTTGGGAAGATAAGAAACTTTGACGATTGTCATGCCCTTCAAAGAGACTTGGATAAAATAAGTGTATGGAGCTAAGTATGTATGGAGCAAAGCGATCTAGATTTTGCCCTTTATAGGCACTTACCATATATATATAAGCATTGACAAGTGGGCACTCATTTAACTACTGTACCTTGTTTGTATCATGGGAAATACAGTATTTTGTTGATCACCCTTATGATAGTACAGTATACCTAGTTAAATTTGTTGCTGATTATTAAATTCAAGCTCAGGGATTTGGGTGAATAATGAGACCAAGAGTATTGAATAAATATTGAGGTACGATGGAGAGGAATCCACACCCCTTAACTCCTCAGGTGCAGGTTTGATGCCATTGTACTGCATCAATATTTATTCATAGATTCATCACATTCATGTGATTTCATTCTGCATCACGAGCATTCTTACAGAAAGAATTGTATTCTTGTGCCAGAGCTGCCTTTTGGCAACAATATCCAGTATTATTGCAGTTATACGGGGCTTGTGTGTACAGTATGAGCATGGTTATTTTAAGCATGTTCTATCAGTATGATATAATCTGCTAGTATATGAAATTAAATCTATTATCTATGTTTTATAGCTGGAATACAAGAATAACGATTGTTTCCAGATATATTCCAAAAGCTTTTTTAGTATCCAGTATGATGCTTATTAAATGTTATTTTGCTGAATACAACATACAGTATATTTTTTTAATTTATCAGGTGTTAGTGTTGATGCATTGTGTGATAAGATGTACAGTAAACTCATCAATACAAATATTTAATAAATTTTCCATTAAAAAAAGTTATATTGGTGATTAAAACTAATATGATTTGTTGTTCATTCTCTCTCTCTCTCATCTCCTTTTCCATACAAAATGATAGAATTAATCTTAATACAGCACTCTCTATACTATATATCTGATTATGTGAAGTAAGCAGAGGAAATCATCCTATATATTTCAGTACTTCACTAACAAATATATTTTTTCAAAGGAAACCTATGCTTCCCTTCACCATTAATATTCTCTCCTGCACAATGTCTCTATTTTAGCTTGATTGAAGTTGTATTGTTATCAATACAGTATCTTCTGTTTTACCCTTCCTCTAAGGAGTCCCACATCTCTACCTTCTTGGTGAATTTGTTTCAAATGCTCATTCCATCTTCAGAGAGACTAACTTTTTTCCCCATAGGAACCCACTTCATTGTGGTGGAGAGTGTAATTACCCAAGTATAATTACGTAAATGTAGTTACAGGATGTGAGCGACGCTCGTGGTGTCCCATCTTCCCAGCACTCTGTCATATAACACTTTGGAATTACTGATGGTTTTAGCCTCTTATCACCTTCTCACCTAACTTGTTCCAACCCTCTAACACTCTGTTTGCGAAAGTGAATTTTCCTATATTTCTTCGGCAGCTTTGTTTGGTTAGTTTAAAACTATGACCTCTTGTTCTTGAAGTTCCAAGTCTCAGGATATCTTCCCTATCAATTTTATTGATTCCTGTTATTATTTTGTATGGAGTGATCATATTGCCTCTTTTTCTTCTATCTTGCATATATCTTGTTTTGGCATTTAATGCCTCTAACCTTTACTCATAGCTCTTGTCCCTTCAGTTCTAGGAGCCACTTAGTAGCATGTCTTTCCACCTTTTCCAGGTTGTTGATGTGCTTAAGATATGGGCACAATACAATCGCTGCATATTCTAGCTTTGGTCTAACAAAAGTCGTGAACAATTTCTTTAGTATTTCGCCATCCATGTACAGTATTTAAAAGCAATTCTGAAGTTAGAAAGTGTAGCATAGACTCCTCGCACAATGTTCTTTATGTGGTCCTCGGGTGATAGTTTTCTATTTAGAATCCCCCCAGGATCTCTCTCTTTATCAGAATTCTTTAAAGATTTCTCCCATAATTTATGGGTTGTGTGGGGTCTATTTCTATGTTCTCCTAATCCACATTCCAAAACATGGCATTTATTCACATTAAATTCCATTTGCTAAATGGTGCTTCATATACTTATTTTGTCAAAGTATTCTTGAAGGGCATGACAATCATCTAGGTTACTTATCTTCCCTATTATCTTAGCATCATCATCAAACATGTTCATATAATTCTGTATTCCATTTGGTAGATCATTTATGTAGACAATGAATATTTCCGGTGCAAGAACTGAACCCTGTGGTACTCTACTTGTGACATTTCTCCAGTCGGACACACTGCCTCTGATTATTGCCCTCATTTTTTTATCGGAAAATTTTTCATCCATGTTAGATGTTTACCTGTGTTACCTGTACCTGTCAAATATGTTCGTTTCCAGAACAACCTTTTATTTGGAAGCCTGTCGAAAGCCTTTTTAAGGTCCAGATAGATGCAGTCAACCCAATCATCTCTTTCCTGTAAAATCTCTGTGGCTCGATCATAGAAACTGAGTAAATTTTTTACACAGTATCTTCCAGATCGAAAACCATACTGACTGTCTGATATTATGCAATTTTTCTCCAGCTGTTCTACCCATTACATTTTATTTATTTTTCCAATATTTTGACTTGTGTACTCTTGTCAGTGATACAAGACTATAATTGAGGGGATCTTCCCTGCTGCCACTTATGTAGATTGGAACTATGTTAGCCTTTTTTTTTTCACACAATTGCTATGACTCCTGTATTCAGGGAGGCCTGAACAAACAGTTTAAGTAGAATGCAATGTGAGCTCAGGTGCACATTCTCTCAGAACCCATGGTGAAACTCCATCTGGATCAACTGCTTTGTTCTTACTTAGCTCCTGGAGCATTTTTTTCACTTCATCTCTAGACACCTCTGTGTTCTATGTTCTCTGGAATTCTTATTGTCCGGTTCCCTGAAGATTTTAATTTGTACAAAAACACTTTTGGAACTTTAAATGAAAAGTTTCACATATTTCCTTTTCATTTTCCGTGAATTTGTTTCTCATTTTTAACCTCTGAATATTATCCTTTACATGCAATTTGTTATGAAGTTATTGAATAGGCCTGGTTCTGTTTTACATTTGTCTGCTATCCTTTTTTTTTTAAATTTCTTTCTGCCTCTTTCCTCACTGCCGTGTAGTTGTTTCTTGGATCTTTGTATCGCTGGTATGTTTGGGGATTTGGCCTTTTCCTATATTGATTCCATTTTTTGTCCTTTGGTCTCTGGTCCTCTCGCAATTTCTGTTAAACCAATCCTGTTCCCTAGTTCTGCATATCTGCTGTGGTATACATTTTTTGTTCCTTTATCATATATTTCACAAAACTTGACATACATCTCATTTACTTCATTTCCTAACGGTCAAATGCCTTAAAGACATTTCTAAGTTCCCCACACTGTCCTCTCCTGAAATCAGATTTTTTAACTGCTTCAACCTCCTTATTTTCTTCCAGATTATAATACACTGCATACTTTATTCCCAAAAAGATATGGTTACTTTTACTCATGGGAGGAAGGTACTGAATGTCAAATATCTCTTCCTCTTTCCTGATAAATATCAATCCAGCATGGAGGGAACATCCCCTTCCCTCATCCTCGTAGCTTGTTTAACATGTTGAAACATGAATGTTTCCAGGATGAGGTTTACAAATCTACAAGTCCAAAAATCCTCTGTTTTAGCTTTATATGCCTCCCAGTCTACGGATTTGAAGTTGAAGTCGCCAACCACCAGCATTCGTGATCTAGTTTTATCAGTTCTTGCTATAATCTCTCGGTATTGTTATAAGACCCTCTCGTTTATTATCTAGCTCCTCCTCTGTTCATGTGTTGCATGGCAGTGGACTGTATGCATTTATGATCATTAGTTTATCATCCTGATTGCAGATCTCTAGTGCTATTATGTCGACTTCTCTTGGATTGGCAATCATTATTTCATTTACCTTTAGGTGTTCTTTCACCAGCACAGCAACGCCACCGCCATTTTAAATTTTTCTCTCCTGTCTCTAAACCGAGTAGACCCTTGGGAATATAACCATTTAAAATATCATTTTCAAATTTCGTCTCCGTGAGTGCAACAATGTCTGGCATCTGTAGCTGTATTACATCACTTAACTCCAGTATCCTTGATCTCACCCCATCTATGTTGGTGTACATGTATACAATTTTCAGGAACATGTTTCCCCCCTCTCCTTATTCTTCACTACCCCTTTCTCTAGGGATTTTGTTGGTTTGTCTTTTTGTACCATTTTACTGACTTGCCTACCCCTATCACTTTGTAGAAAACAGAATTTATTACTTTTTTGTTCCTGCTCTCAAATAGACGTTTTGCCTCTACGAGGTTCAATTACAGATTCTCTGTCTTCTCTTGAAAGATCTCTTTTTAATGACTATAATTTCTTTGTAATTTCCTAACATTCCTTAGTACTACTTCCATCTGTTTGGCGCCGTTTTTAGGGTGATTCTCAAAGGTTGATCTTTTCCTTTTACGTACCTGCCAATTCTCCTGTAGTCGCAGACATAATCTATGGTTGCAAGACCTTCCACTAGCCCAACAATTTTATCTACTACTTTCACTTCTTCTACAGCTCTTTCTGACCTAGATGTAATCTCCTTTTCTTTGAAACCAAAAATTATTAAGGACTTGCCTCGATCAACTATGTTTTGCACCATTCTCGGGTTTGATGCCAGTTTCTTTCTGACTTCCAGACTAATGTTTGTTTTATCTTGGTTGCTGCAGTGTTTGGCTTCCATTACTGCTTCTATTTTTTCCCTCTCCTTGGCCACTTGTGCATAGGTGAGTTGCATATCCTTCTTGCACTGTTCTATTCCCTGTGTAACATCCTCTATCTGTACTGACAAAAGTTGTTTTTCCTGTTGGATTTCCTTACCTAACCTATTGTAGTCATTTATGTTTAAATTTGCTTTAACTTTTTTTTTTTTTTTTTTTTAACTTCTTCCAAAGCCATTTTCAAGAGTTTATTTTCCTCTTCCATGGCTCTGCAATTTGTTTCTAAATGATTATTTTCCATGCATAAGTCTTTCACTAACCCCTCAAGACCTAATACTTCTCAAGTTATCATTACTTCGTCTTAATTTGCTGGATTATTTCTATGTGATGGTTCACTTTAATATCTGATTTTGCCAACTAGTTGTGTAGACTGCTTATATCAATGCTTTCTTCATTGAAACCATCAAACTCTAGCTCTGTTTTGTTTTGCCTCTTGCCGGCGGCCATCTTGAATGTCGTCATCTGCACTGTGAACACTAGGGGCAACTTTTTCTCATCCAATTTGTTCACTTCCCTTGGCACACTTGTGTTCTCACCCATTTTTCCAAAGCACTACACCTTTATCTTTCTCGGGACACCCCTCACTATCATCAACTTGTTCTACAATACTTAGGAATTTAGAAAAATCCTGGAGCTCCTCTGATGCAGGTGTTGACACAAGGGGGTGTGACCTTCTGTCTCAGACTCAAACTAGTGTAATCACCTAGGTGTGTTTACAGACTACATAACTTCCTGGGCATAGGATACAAACCTATTTCTTGATCTTCACTTTCAATAATTTTTCTGTTTTTGTGTTATATTGCCTTAATTGAAGAGTTTACTGTAATCATGTTTATTTACAAATATGTAAGAATGTAGTGCTAAAAGCATCACACAAGGGGTCCATCTTATTACCCAAAGCTTCTCAAAGCTTCCTAACAAGCATCTCAAGGCTTCCTAACATTATGGTAGTACAGTAATGAATAAATATGATATATTTACTCATTATAATGTTGGTGCTGAATGTAGAACATGGAAAAACATTTTTATTCTGAAAAAGTATCATTTCACAACGAATTAAGACAAAAATAAACTGCTGGTGATGCCAAAGCAAGTCGACGGTCCAAGTGACAGTGTTGTGGAGCGACTTATCCAAGACACATTGTTGCCTGAAGAGTGTTTGCTGGCATATCAGCCTCCTGTACCTACCTATCTTAGCCAACCTACCCAAACATAACCTGACAAAACCTAACTTTACTACATAACCCTAACCTGACAAAACCTAACTTTACTACATAACCGTAACCTAACTAAACCTAACCTATCCAAACCTAACTTAATATAACCTGTATGCAACAATATATCTTGGATAAGTCGCTCCACAACATTGTTGCTTGGATCGTCGACTTTCTATGGCCTCTTATGCCATTTAGTTTCGTCTAATTTTGTTATAACCTTATATTATTTCAGAGTAAAAATGTTTTTCATATTCTACCTTCAGCACCAACATTATAATGAGTAAATATATCATATTTCTTCATTACTCACGTAATACTAGGAAGCTTTGGGTAGCTTTGAGTAGATTTGGGTAGCTCTGGGTAATTAGACGGACCGTCACACAAGTCTTCAAGAGGCCAGCACATTTCAACATAATTATTTTAATTTTATAATTTCTCTTTTTTTTTTTTGTAGAACAAAGCACGTAGAAAGAAGATTTGCCTTGTTGGTATTGGTATCATACTGTTGGCCATTATTATTGGGCTCATTGTTTGGTCTTCGTCAGGCTCAGGTGAGTCTTAGTACACTGCAGTAAATGATGCATTGTTTTGCATAAAAAAGGCTTATGCAAATGCATGTATAGTTTGTCTTCAGATAAGATGGAATTAGACTAAATTTCAGTTTCTGTAAAGATGAATTAATACTTTCATATATCATGCCTTGCATAAACTAGCAGTCCTCACCGAGCCTATTGGACTCTGACCTGTCGTAAAAATATTACATAATCCTTGGGGTTGAACTTAAAATCTTAAATGCATATTTGAGAGATTTTTGCCATCAACTCCAAGTAAGGAACCTAAATTATTTTTACAACAGGTTGGGTGGAGATTGGAATTTTTGTGAAGGCTTACTTGGTACATAACAAGAAATTTGAATCTTGATTGTAATTTCTACCTGATTCCAACTAATCGCTTATAAAAAATATTTATTGTATGTATTAATGTGTATTTGTTCTCTGTATAAATTATGAACACATGCTTTTTTGAATGGGTGTTGGCATGTGTATTTAATGAGTGAGAGTGAATGAATAAATAAAAATATAAAAGCAAGTGCCCTCCTTTCCCTCCACCAGAAAACAAAAACTTCTATTTTAAGGTATCTTGTATGTTTTTTGTTGTTGTTTTTTTGGCTATAGAATGCAACCCACAACAGTTAGCCAACTTCCAGGCATCTATTTTTACTGCTAGCAAAACAGGTGCATCAGGTGAAAGGAAATGTGCCCAAAAGTCTGTCCTGCAGGGTTTGTATTCTGCACTTTGTTGACAACCTCGCTATTTGCTGTTGCATTATAAATTTTCTCCCAATCTTCAGTGCTGTCAGTGCTGATTCCAGTTTGCAATTGTCAGTGTTTCCTGGGTTACCTGGCATGGCTTTAAATTATCTTCTGGGGAAACTCATTCTATGACTTTAAGTAAGAAGCATTTCGTCAACCATCTGCCTTCAACCCCTTATGGAAGCTTGTCTAGAAGGATTATACAAAACTTTGGGGGTTGATTTTTTACATCAACAGCATCACATATCCATTACCTGCACGTACCTCCTGGGGTGCAGATAGCTCTTCTTGAATTACACTCTTGTCTAAACTGAAGTGTGGATGCCCAGAGTATTCATCAGCTTCCCCTTGACCTTTTGTCATCTTGATGCTTTGCATCACAATGACTTGGACCTCAGATTGGGAGCATTCCTTCCCTTCCCAACCCAGAGCTTGTACTATACTTTATGTGGAAATTGGTGTTCCATTTTTAAAAGATCTTCAAGATCGGTAATGCCTTCAGTGCTTTGTACGGCTTTTCTGTAGTCCCTATTCATGCTTGTACCACATCCTTGCAGGATGTGGGCACTTCTGCATTCCCCGTCTTTTTCCAAGTTCTCCTCCATCTTTGCAATCCAGAATCACTGGAGAGATAGCTACTGAGATAATTGGCTACTATGAATACTATATTACATACTATAAAATGTGACCTGCTACTTAAATAAGAAACTGGGGAATATTTGTGGCCATTACATATTACCACCACAGATTAGCTCATGTCTGTGTCTGGTCTCATGTTGACCAGAGACCTGTAGCTTAATGTTGGACCTGCAGTGTTTCGCTAACAGTCGCTTGCTTTCTTGTTGATTATCTTGATTTTCAGGATGATTGAAAATTTTGATTTGTCACTGTTCCTATGCATCACATGCTCTTCAGTAAAATATTTAATGAATCCTTTGATATTGCTCAAGTCCTTTTACTCATGTATTGGCATTTAAATATCTATGATCTCTATAATATTCTTTTAACGGAGCTACATAGCCATACTGGCTTAAGTGTGTCCTGTTGATAATTGCTTGCTTATCAGAATGTTTGTTGCTGCTGGCACAAAACATGCCAACTGAGACCTTTGATGAATATGAAAATAACATACCCTACATCTACTGACATAAGCTTCTATGCTTGCACACTTGTCTTCCTGGCTTCTTTTGATAGTAGCTTCCAGTACTTTCACACTCGCACATGTTGGTGCATTTACGAATACTGTTGGAGCCAACACCTGTGTTTCGAATTACAATAACCCCTTCACTGCCCATCTTTTTCGTGCGACAACTCCATGGTACACATGAAAAAATTAATTATAAATTTTTTTCCCAATATTGTTATGATGCATTTCCTGATCACGGAAAATTTCTACAGATTTGCTATGTACGAGTAGCTTACTTAGCTTACTTTGGCTGTGGTGGAGAAAGGCAGTGGTGCCACTGATTCACAAGTGTTGATGGTTAAGATGTCCTGTAAAGGTCGCCCAGGCTATGGGGCTGGCGGCAATTGCCTAAATATATTTATATCTAATTATTTCAGTGTCACTGACTTGTTTTTCGCTGATTTTTGCAATTATATTATGCCATAGTGTATTTTTATCAATTTAAAAAAAAAAGTGCATAACATTGATACACACAAATACATTTGTGTTGGTAATTTACATACAATACCTTTTTCATTACAAAATTTGTGGTTATAATACTGGATGTAATCATTTTAATTATTCAGTATATCATCAGACAATATTATTTATTTATTTATTTTTATTATTATTATTTCAGGATAAATCTAGACGGAAGGTGGTTCTAATCACACTTACCTGCCTCACGATTGCCTTGGTGATTGGTCTCATTGTCTGGGCTAGTAACTGAGAGGAAAATGGTCAGTGTAAAATTTGCGAGTTCAAGAGATGGTGGCATTGGAAGGAAATTTTGTTCCTGTAAATTTTTAATATTCATTTGATTTATGTGGAGGCAAGTTGTGGATTTGTTCATTGTCATTGTATGTAATTTTCATTAGCCTTGACCACTGGAATGATGTACTTTACTTTATGTTGGTTTTGGGGCTTAGCGTCCTCACGGCCCGGTCATCGCCCAGGCCTCGTAGTAAAAGTTTTTCTTTGTACAAATTTGTTAATTATGATTAAATTTACTTTATTAATATACCAAATGGAATGTAATATAGTTTGTGATATAAATAGGAGCTTCAAGTGGCACTGTAACAACTGCAGTCAGTCATGTTTAAAATGACACATTATTGCATGCAGCTATCTACCAGTATCATGCTGTTGATACTTGGTGCCTCTGGGCTATATGTTCTGTAAACAAGCTCACAATCATAGTCATTTAAGCTTTTGCAGAACATTATTTAATCCAAATTCAAGTGTACAGTGACAAAAATTTTGGGAGGGGGGAAGGGGGTGAAGGTATTCAATATGCAGTATCTCTATAAATCAATATTTTATTAAAGTCAAAAGAAAGGTGGAGTTGGACATAAAATAGTTGAAAGTTGTAGGCCATTTGTTGGGCATAAATTCAGTGTTGCAGCATTATGTTCATATTGTATTGTATTTAGAATGATAGCTGGCTGTAATCTTCAACAGTGATTTCTTTTGTATGAATTCACTATAAAAATAAACTAAATACTGGTATTGTATGAAAATTTTTATGCAGTATATTTTGCAAAATTTGGGCAAGTAGTGTAATAAAGTCACCATCATATACAGTACAGTATTTGTTTTTCAACTGTTCATAAATATTAATTACTAATGGATATTTTTTTTTTTTTTTTGTATATTAATTGGACCTGCTAGATGCAGATGAACGTTAGTTTACCTCGTATAAACCAGCCTATACTGAACTAATGCTTCATGTTCAGCTTTATTTAAATTCTTTACGTATTTCATTTTTACTGTTTTAATCGGATTTTGTTTTTTCAAGCTTTAATGTTACTATATTAAATTTTTAATCACCTAGTAGTTAACCGATTGGCTTAGAACTCCCTGTTGAGAATTACTAGTGGAAATCACCACGGAGTGTTGGCTTACTGCTCAGCAGCCACGCTTCCTTGCTAAATTTTTATTCTGAACCATTGCATTAATTTATAAAACAGATTGGGTGTGTTTTAGAGGCCAATATCTGAATTGTGAATGATATAGCAATATGTTTTCTTCTACAGTCTGTGGTTATCTGAATGTCCTATGGTAGGGACTTATTCTTCAACTTTTCCTATTAGTTATACATTGTAATTTTGTCTTTAATTTGGGAATTGTGCAGTAATACCTCATAATGTTATGGACGTACCATCAGATTCCATAAGTTTCAAGTTCTTGGAAATTTGGGGAATGTAAGGAATAAAAATAAAGGAAAATAAATTGAGCAAGAAATTTATTTAAAACAAAAGGTGGTTGGACTGAAATACAACTACAGTATAAGGAAAGCAAGAGATTTATACTGTATTTGTTTTTGGCAACATATTAATGAATAATGAAAGGCAGTTATGTTGCTAAAGTGTTTTAAAATCCATAACACTTCGTTATAGACTTGCCCTCCTCCATAAAGACAGTACCAAGGAGAACACACAATAATTTAAGTGCTTTAGCTAAAATGTGCAGGATACATGTCATGAAAGGCTTATAATGTCTCGATAATGTATTGTAATTTTGGCATGATCAAATTATGCTATTACCGAACCATGAGTATGGTAATACTTGTCATTAGAATCGTACAAAATATTGTACCCATCACCAAGCATATGCTGCAAATGCTCAGTCACTAACTGCTCCCAAGTACAATGCATTTAGCTAAGTACTGTGTATAACTAAGCAGAGGCCACTGTAAAGATACATTAGATAAATGAATATAGGCATTAATAAATATAATGTGTGATGTCAGAGGTAGTGCTGAACTAATGTGCGTGTGCGCCAGGTATTGAGCTGGATGCCAGCAGTAACGAGAACCTGCATATAAAATGATTGCTGGATCGTGGTGCAGAATAACCTAACTAATTCCAGTTTTGGGTTCGAGGCCTAAATCCCAACAACAGGTGCTGACCAAATATGTGAAACATCCAAGATAATGGCAAGGCTGAGGCAATGTAATGAGTAAGTACTCAATTGTTAATCTTGATGTTTATTGTTTAGTTTTTAATTTGCACTTGGGAAGGGCAGAACTCTTGGCCAGAATCCTCTTCTCGAATGGTGCATTTTATGACCGATATATTTTTTTTAACTATTACCTGGTATAACTAATGAAATTCTAAAAGTGGTTACTGGCATTTTTCATTATGCCGAGTAAAAGTTTGGTTCAATTGATCATTAGGACCATGATTAAAGAAAAGGGTTCAATACTTTATACAGTACAGTATTTTGTTTGCTATTAAGCTAAATTTGATATACAGGGGTAAATTAGACCTTTAAAATTTAATGCCTTTCCACTTGAAAAAAATTGAGTGAAGGGCATTTTAAATCTGGTTATCAAAACATTCTTCTTTCAACCTTGCACTACTCATGCAAGCATGAACTGTTTGAGGACCTCAAACTTTAATACCTGTATGTATAATTTCTTTTCATTGGTAGACAACTGCATTGTAGCCATTCATTTGTTCAGAGAGATCAGTTATAGTTACATGTCTTTACTGTCCCAGTCATTTTGATGTATTCGTACAAGTGTGTGATGTCATTTTTATGATGTCTTATGTTCGTAGCTCTTGTGACAGAGTCCATTTTAGTATTTGATGGAAATTCCTTACTAGTATTGATATTAGCTAACCAAAAGATTTTATATGTAATGAGTAATTTTTGTCTTGAAAATTGTGATACTTTGGTAATACTGTACTTGTTATTCTCAAGTTCATCTTAGAGAAGCCTAGTACACCCAACTTTATTATGTGAATGAAGGTTTAGTGTACTAGATTGTGTTTTTGTAATGCAGTGTCTTGTGACCGAAGAAGTATGTGTTGTATATCTTAAATGACTAGAAATGTTTCATAAGCTTTTATTTACATAGACATTTTGATGTTTTCCAACATGGTGTAAGGAGAATTATTTTGGAAAATAAAAGTGTTGATTTTTGCTTGAGATGTTTGTAAAGTCTTGATGTATGCAACTTGCTTTATGAAAGCTGCTGCTGATAAAGAATACTACAGTAGTTCATCTTTCCTTGTGATCTTATTATTTTTCTTTCACTTAAAATAGTCATGCATGGGTTATATTTTTGGTTTACACTTTAATGGAAACTTGTATTTTTCAAAGAAAATATACTGTTGTACTTACATATTTTTACCAATGTAAATTGTAACCTTCATTAGTCTTTAATCAGTTGGTCATATGTTCTTATTTAGTCATACAGCTTTAATAGCAAAATATTATAATTTTATATATGGCATATCAGGTGCTTATTATTTAAATTACTGCTAAGTGGAGAGCCATTAAATTAATATCCAATGTTTTAGTATACTAGTCAGGAAAATCATTAGTGCCAGTTAACAGCCATTAAGTATTTTTCACTAATGCCTTTATTTACTGAAATTACCTACCATTCCATTCACCAACTTTCCGACTACCATTTTCCACCATTCATTCCATTTTTTACCTACCATTGTTTTCCTTGTTTCTGAATTATTTATCAAAGGCTTGGTGCCTTCTTTTGGTAATTATCAAATGGGAAGACAAAGTCGCAACATTGTGTTTTAAGTGTAATACTGTATAATGTTCGGCATCTGAAAATTTGGTGCAATAGAATGAAACGTACATTTTCTTAAAATTTTAAAACGCCCAACCTACAAATGTAAAAATAAAGTGAGGACACTTCAGTCCATCCTGGATAATCATCAGGTTGACTCAATAATGACCAGGGACAGACCAAAATGTTGCCAACTTTATTTTTAGATTTGTGGGCTGGGTGTCTAAATTGTCAGCAACATTATTGTGACTTGCATCTGCTTAAAATGTTAATTTAGCATATATAACTATTCAGTACTGTATATAAATATTACATCTTTAAGGAGATACTTTACATTCGAGTGCAAGTAAATTTATTGAGGTATTGGTTTACATTATTTCTTTCATCATCTGTGAGCTACTTGGCTGCTCACAGATAATCTTCAAATAGATTGGTCACTAGGATGAATGAGTCAGAGGTTACGACCTAATATTGGCACAGCCAAAAGGGAAACTGGTAAGTGAGCATGGTGGATGGGTATACTAAGACTGCATGTTCCTCACACTAGGATGCATTAGCTAGCTGTTTTAATTGTTGAGCGTTGTTATTATGTATGTGAATATGGTAATGCATCCCCGCCCCATGAAAATGGGAGTGGGGGGTAATGCAATGGTGGGGGCAGATATACTCGTAAACTGTAAAGTAGCGTTCCTCATGCTCTAAAACTTGTATAATATATATATATGTATATATATATTAATTGGAGCATTTGTGCATTGTACATAGTAAAGTATTATACATGTGAGCATCATTCTTGGTTAAAATCATTTATATTGCATATAATGAAACTAGAGTAGTTATAAGCTTCTTTATGTAATCTGAGTAAATAAATTATATATATTATAATAAAATACTTGTCTTTTAGAGGAGCCTTAATAAGATTTGGAATTTTTTTTAGTTTTATGATATTAATTTTACCACAGTCCAGTATAATTTTCTATATGTATTCAAATGTATTGAATAACTTTTTTCACATATCCTATTTTCCTTATTCTCCTATGATTCAGCTGATGCTGAATTGTCTTCCTGGGTTGGTGCTTTCTTTTGATAATTGCTTGTTTATTTTTCTTGTTAAAATATATTTTTAATTCCCAGTTATAAAATATATGTTGTAGATAACATTTACCTGATGGCCACCATCTCCCTACGGCAAACATGCTTGAATAATCAACGTTATTGATGCCAATTCAACATCCTTTGCCCTATATGTCCTCTCGGGTCTTTATTTTTGGCATTGATAGCATCAGGAAGCTGGTGGCTTGTCACAGGCACCTTCCATTGTTGCTGGAATACTGTCTTGGCAGTCATGGCCTCGGTGGGTGGGAGATTACATGATTGATGGAATACTTGGATATTTTTTCCTGAGCAAGAACTCAAACTAATTCAGATTTTTTATGTATTGTACTGTTTAAATGTAAAAATAATTAGATGCTATGTCCTTTTACAGTTCTGTCATGGTCGTTTTTTAAACATCCGACAGGTGATTTTGTTAATTATTCCAAGACTTTCACTTTTTCATGTATTGGATTGAAACTTTGCTTGCTCTGTGCAGGTATCTCTCAGGGTCTTATAAATGTCATGTTAATCCTGCATGTTTAGTGCTGAAGTATTAATTGATGAATCATGAGTTCAGATTACCTACTTGCCGAAAAAAGTCTCCAGTATGAATAATATAACCATAGTTGATAACTGTGTGGATGAGTAAGGAGTTCCATGCTGGGTTCATTGGAGGGAAAGGGGAATCTGCTCTGGTGTTTGCAAAAGCCTCTTAGTTTTCCATTGTTGGGGACAAGACATCTGGTAGCTCATCGAGGTTACCTTAGGCCAACTACCGACCTCCAGACTGGAATCCACAACAGTTGTCTAACTCCTGGATATCCATTAACTACTAGGTGAACAAGGCATCAGGTAGAGGGAAACATTCAACTGCATTTGTCCTGCTGCAGGAATTTAACTCAAGACCTTTTAGCTGTGACCCTGTTGAAAAGGATGGGGAGATGCCACTAGGGACAAGATACTGTCTGTGCCAGCATGCTTGATCCAAAACGATGTTCCTGTTCTTTTTCAGACATTTTCATTCCACTGCCACTTGTATCTTTGTGAATACATGTATACCATCTGTTCCATTCACCTCCCTCCATGTGTTCTGATTTCTCTTCTCAATTTTAACACTAACTCCTTTTCATAGTCTGTGCTCCTTTTAGGTGATTTTATCTTTAGACATGCTTTTTGGAGCATATCTTTACAAATACCCGAGACCATCTTCTAGAACCTTTTGTCCTCTCGTGTCTCTTGTCAATTCCCGCTCTTGTACTCTTTCCTGCATAGATCTTTCTCTGTCCTCTTCCACTTACTGTATATAGACCTGGCATGGAGTGTCCTTGATAGCCCCTGTATCGGTGATCATTTCCCCATCTTCGTTTCCCTCTTTTTCTTTCCGCTCTCTTATCCTCAAAGGCAGACTGGAGTCTTTAATTCTCCATTCTGCTCTTTCCTGCCTGTAAGATTTCTCTTCCTCACTCCCTCTCACTTTTTGATGATGCCTTAATAAACGCTGCACTGTTCCTCACCTTGCCTCCCGTGGAGTGCAGAAGCTTGTTCCTTGGTGAAAATCGGGCTGTGCTCAGGTTGTTCGCTGTAAATGTGTAGCCTGGAACATGTACAATAGTGGGGATACACAAATCTATTCTTATTTTGCAAAGCATGTGCATTGGTCTGTAGGACCATCCACACAGCTAAACATTTGAGTTGGAGATCCTACTTCTCCACCATTACTCTTGACACCCCTCTTCTTAAGATTGCTGGAAAATTTGTTCCAGACACATCGCCTGTCTTTATCTGTGATTCTGTTGCGACAAATCCTGTGTTGGTCACAGACAGTGTTCACACTTTTCAGCCATTAGATCCAGTGCTCATCCTTTTCTTCCTTCAGCCCCTTCCTGAATCTTGCGCCTTGAACTTTCGCACTCGCGTCCACCTTATTTATATTGATCTTTTCACCCCTTTTCTGAACCTCAGTCCGCCTGGTTCCTCTGCAATTCTACTGCAGCGGGCTCAGATGGTATTTATTGAGATGCTCTATCATTTTCCTCTGTGCTTCTTATAGCATTTGTTGCATATCTATAATCGTATTTGGGAGTCAACTTGTGTGAAGATTTGTTCGTAATGGTTGCTCTTTCCACTAGAAATCAAGGGGTACTCGAAGGACTTCCTCTAAGGACTTTCATACCATTATCCTGACGAGTTGTGTCTGCAAACTCTGAGCAAGAATACAGTAGTGCATGTCTCATCTGGTTCCTGGATCATCATTGCTCTCTCTTTCTCTCCATTCCAATTTGCAGTTTTTTGGCCTGGAGAATGCTTATAACACTACCTGGAGAAAGAGTGAGCCCAACTGCAGTCCTTTGGCCTTTTCCAGCAAAGCTTCCTCACCCGTCGTTCGTTTTAAGTGAGAATTGGTGCCGCTTTGTTAAACTCTTCAATGGTATGAGGGTGTTCCTCCAAGGTAGTGTTGTGAGCACTTCTCTTTCTGGTGGTTCTAAATGGTTTCCCTTCACCCCTGGCATTTTCTGGACCCTTTATCTTGATTGTCGCTCACTCATGGAATGCCTTTTCCTAGAACTTTTTTTGAGGAGGAGGATATCAGTGTGAGGTAGGGTCATAGTGTGGAATTAGGAGTGAATGGTAAAGGAAAGGAGTGGAAGGTATGATTATACTGCTACTCTACTGTGGGTGTCAATATTGGGGGTTATCCAGAGACATAAGACAAGCTCTTGGCTATATGGATGCCTGGGAGAGTACATATTTTGTAATCCCCTATTTTTTTTTAAACAATTTTAAAAGGGAAACTTGCCTTTTAAAGACTGCTCATAAGCCCAGTCGACAGAGCTATGGCCTCACGCGTGAGGACCAGGGTTCGAGACCCCATACAGCCCAGGTGAATGGAAGGCATGTATTATTTCCACGGAAGTGTGGATGGAACTATCAGAGGAAAGCGCCAAGCTATTAAGACTTCAGCACTTGGAAGGAGTCAGGATAAGTTTTTGGGATGGGACGGGGGAAAGAAATGATGCCCAACCATTTGGATGGTCGGGGATTGAACGCCGACCTGCATGAAGCAAGACCGTCGCTCAACCGTCCAGCCCAAGTGGTTGGGCTAACAACTTATATTTTGTAATAGTTTCTTAATGTCTGCTCTGTATGCGCGGAGAACACGCAGGGACAGGGCACAATAGCATTTCATTCAATGGAGAGGGCCGAATTCGACTGTACTGCATGAGCCGAACTGCAGCCGAACCCGGTTTTGACACGTGCCGAGACAAACTACAGTGAAAACAACTGCACAGTTACAAGTTACAACTGCAATGAAAGCAGTTCGCATGAGACAACAGTTATGAGTTGCATCCTTGCTAACTCCCGGGTATCTACTTACTGCTAGGTGAACAGAGGCATCAGATAAAGGGAAACGTTGCCAAAACCCTTGTCCTGTTGTGGGAATTGAATCAGTACTTTCGACCCTGACCCGATTGCGCTAGGAGCTGCGCAACAGTACCCTATAACTTCAGTTCAAACCGCACTGCAGTGAATGTGTTCTGTAACCACGCAACGTCTCTTGTGGGCTCAGTGTACCAGTTAGCCTGATACACAAGATAGCAACCGAAGTTTAGTCTCCGTGGTGTTGTGGTAAGACACTCGCCTGGCGTTCCGCGAGCGCTGTCATGGGTTCGTATCCTGGCAGGGGAGGATTTACTGAGCGCAAATCCTTAACTGTAGCCTCTGTTTAACGCAACAGTAAAATGTGTACTTGGATGAAAAAACGATTCTTCGCGGCGGCAGGGGATCGTATTCCAGGCACCTGCCCGAAACGCTACGCGTACTAGTGGCTGTACAAGAATGTAACAATTGTATATATCTCAAAAAAAAAAAAAAATTGTTTATTATCCACATTATACCAATTCTGTGGGCGGTAGGGGACCACTTTCCCATCCTGTAGGCGGTAGTGGAAAGAGTTATAGAGGCATATAATGGGCTCAGGAACTATACACCAAGATTCATTTAGCCAAGCAAGTTACAGCCTTGATAAGCTAGTTAGTTTAATAAGGCATTATACAAATTTAGTTGATTATGATAGTTATGTTTACCAAATATATTGTATCAATGTCATAACGCTGAAAGACAAAACGCAGAGATTCATGACTTCGTAAAAATCCGTGGAGCTATGATATTGTCAAGACCAAATTACTAAACAGTATGGGGACGGTCTCGCTTCTTGCAAGCCAGTGTTCAATCCCTAAACCCCGAAGCGGTTGGGCACTGTCCCTTCGTTTCGTCCTATCCCAGATCCGTATCCTCAAATCCCTTTATAGTCGTAATGACAATATTTTCTCCTTTACGGGTTATTCATGCCCGTGCCACCTCTTGGGTGGCTTAATCTTCATAAATCAATCTTTCTCCTGTTAATTACCTTACAATCTGGATCGTACGATAAATAGCGCTACAAAGAGTGAAAAGCAGAATACAAGCAGCAGAACACGACGAATGGGCACTCATTCACACACAGCACCGCTCTTGTGGCAGGTAAGTCCACTATGGGCTCACCATGGTCCGTGCTACTTGGCCCGCTCCTGTGCCAGGTTAGTTACGGGCTCACCATAGCCCGTGCTACTTGGAACTTGTTCCGAGTAGCTGAGTCTATAACAACAACAACAACACGACGAATGGGCTCATTATAGCCCATGCTACATGGACATTTCGCTCTGCGTAACTAAATCTAAAAACAACAACAACGAATGGAAGAAGTATTGCCAGAGCTCGTGGAAAAGGTCCTAGAGCAAGGTCGAGGCGCTAAATATTGAAAATCAACAACACAGGGTGAAAAACTGTTTGTGCAAAGCTTTATATAGAGGAGAGGGAGTGCTATCTAGGACACTTGAGGCTTGGGTGTGGGTGTGGAGAGGGAAAACCAAGGCCAGCGAGCGGTGATGGTGCTCTCGCCCACACAAGAAGCCATTGTTGAACACCATTGATTACATAGAGTTTTCCCTCGATTGATTAAAGTCAGTGCCCATGAATTCATCTTGTGGCCAATACTTACCCCCTAGCTAGAGACGTGTCTCCGCTTCTTGTTTCGTTGGAGGAAGGAAAGAAAACTGGACAAAACTGGACTGATTTCTTAAGAGAAGTTCCGGATCAGCCGGGCTGTGGTAGGTTATGTGGGCCTGCGGGCCGCTCCAAGCAACAGCCTTGTGGACCAAACTTAAGTCAAGCCTGGCCTCGGGCCGGGCTTGGGGAGTAGAACTACTCCCAGAACCCCATCAAGCAGGTATCAAGGTCACATTTGATAGTTATTGCAAGTAAGAAATTATGTACATCAATCTCGCCAATGATTACGAATCGCCGTAGAAATCTGATTAAGACATTTACAAGACTGAATAAGATGTGAATGTGCTAATAGTTTTTTTCTTCTCAGCAGCGGTGTCTGAGATCATTGGTGGCAACACCAGTATTCATGGGAACTCGTCAAAACTCGATCGTCTTATATCTGCTGAAGACGAGATAGTCAATGTTGGATTTCGATCATTACGGGATGAGATGTGTTAAAAAGACTTCAAGGCCATGATAGCACTATTAGTCAACTACAATAACAATCAATCGTTGGAACATGGAAAGTAACCGTCTCCTGGTATATAAAAAAAAAACAAAGTTCTGCACTAAAAATAATCGTCTTGAGGAAGGCGATATAAAAAGTGAAAATCATGAGAAAATAATAGCGAAGAAAATACAATCGGCAGATTTCCACCTGCCTGTAAACAGAGCAGGTCATGGTGCCATTACCAGGTCCTGCCCTCCGGCTGGCCAGTCCCCCTTTCCCAGATATTCCTTACAATTGAAATTCCAATTATTTCGCTGGATTCAAGACGCAATACCATAATTACTACAACCTTGACCAGCTCGTGACCTTTGGCTTCATTTGTTCAGCTGGCGAGACCTTGACAACAACAATGAAAACCAAACGTCGAATGTCATAAAAGATGAATTATCCTCCGAAGTGAGGAACGGCGACGAGAGGTTGAAAGGAGAGAAATGGATGGGGGCGGCAATAGAAAGAAAATATTATAGTATTTATACTTCGTACTCATTTGAAATTAGTAGTAGTCAAATAACCAATAGCTATGCCGCTGGTACGCCATGCCTCACCCTCTCGATAGCCTTAGCCTGTCGAGAGGGTGAGGCTGTACGTCACTCAAAAGTTATCAGATTGTCTCATCTATCATTCTAAGTCTTCACTATCATTCTAGGATCTATAGATCCTACTGGAAGACCCCCACCCCCCTTAATCCCCAAGAGTATTATAATCAAGGAAGTTTTGAATTTAAATATGTTTTTGGCATGGTTAAAAAGAACTGTAGGCCACGTGTACAAAATGAGATTGTGTTTTTGTGACACGATCTATGTACTTTGCAGTCCCCTCGCTCATTTTAGTTCATATATAACAACTATACATACCTTAATCTTATCCACACGTGAAGACAAGTTTCACCAGAGTCCTTCACACCAAACAACCCAACAGCAAGGGGACGCCTCTCACTGTTGCTGGCAGAGGATCACATCACAGCGTGAGGACGCCTTTTATCTAGATTCGTATTTATTACATGCATAAATGTTCTAGAACGTGTTCTAGAAAATTAAGTAAAAGAAGAAAAACTAAAGCCACATAGGTTCAGGTGATCCATTTTCCAGGGTCTAAAAAATAATGAAAGGAAGAGCTTGGTCAACCCTTTTCACCAAATTATTCGAATTGTGCAGTTCCACAAGTGTAGTGTTGCAAATAATCACAATGTTTAAAAAGGGATATATCACTGGTATTTAACATCTTCCAATTTATTTAACGTAAATTGTGGGAAAACAATGAAATTTGCCCAAACAAATTGTGAAACAAACCAGGGTCATTTTAGTAGAGATCTAAAACATGGAACACAATGAGTATTGTAAAATAATGCCACTAGGGTACTGGTATTCATATCCCGAAGCGTTGGTAATGAAATTTCATTATTATTCCTGACCTATATTTTGTACATGGGAGACGCCAGCTACATTATGCAGTACAGTTTTGGGCTCTGTAATGCATGTAAATTATTTGAATGATGATATAAAAGGTGCACCGAGATCCTGTGTAGCGAGAACCTGTACTGCAGCAACGATTATGTATAGTGAAGATCTTTATTTGGCGTGTAAAGAGAAGATTGTGTGTAGTGATGTATACTTCTGAAGACCGTTTATGATATATCAGAGTTTTAGAGTTCTAGGGAAAGTAGGCCCCCGAGTGTATACCGAAGACTTACTTTCCCGTACTAATTTCTGAACCTAGACTTGCCTGATGAAAAAAAATTGTAGCCTAATTCAAAATTTTACAAACTACTGTAATTACAATGCTTATAGTAGTTCTCTTGGGATAATTATTACGTATTGGACATTTCAATTGTATTTATCTTTAGATTATCAAATAATGACACGATTCAGTACAGCAGACCATATAATTATTTTAATGGTTTAGGGGCCAAGTACGAGTCATTAAAGTATTTTCATAAAATAAAGTGACCGGGGCAGATCAAGTCAGTAGGAATCCTACCACTTGCCTACAACACAATTATCACCCCTAGTTAAGGTGTTACTAAATCCTATTTCCAATTATCATCAATAAAAAGTGTTGGTTTCCATATTACCAACAATGGCACATTATATGGAACCTCTAATAATAAAGACACTCCAGGGCAGGGAAGAAACATCAAGGACACGATATACAAATGCTTTCAGTAACAATAAGATTGATAAAGATTAAGCCACCCAAGAGGTGGCACGGGCATGAATAGCCCGTAAAGTAACACTATTGAAAGGCCAGCTTATATACGCAGCCAGTCTGGTGTCATCTGATAAGGTGGGAGGAGCCACACGTCGCCCACCACACTACAGATAACACGTCTCTCGCCTCTACACCCACTGCTCTAATATAACGCTTCTCAAAGATTCGTGCAAGCTTTCGCCTTCATATACTAATTTCAATGTATTACGAGGGTAAATTTGGCTGTAGAGCTTGACAAGGATTTCACAGTCGCAGGAGAGAGTGACACCAGACCCTGGCCGCCTCCCACTACACGGGTCCTCCCACCCAGAGGTCAACATACATACAACATTCTCCATTTTGTATTTAATTGATATATTGGTCAAATATCACATACATCGGGGACTACAAACTATACATAGCATTGATATAATATATAATATAAAATATATCATTATATAAAAATATATATACTATATATATTATACATATATATGTAATATATATATATTATATAATACACAATAAAATATATATATATATATATATATATATATATATATATATATATATATATAATACACAATAAAATATATATATATATATATATATATATATATATATATATATATATATATATATATATATATATAAATATAATGACACCTGTTAACCAAAATATTTCCATTAAATCCTCGTCTAGAACCATACACAAAAATCACAAATATTGTATATAGTGCACTGTACTTAAGGCGACCCCCTTAGTAACTGGGTTATCACATGTGCACTGTAGGTATGATCCAGTTCCTGACCTGATACTTTTAAGTTTATGTGTATATAATATACTTGTATAATCACTCACGTTGCTGAGAAATGTATTAGCCTATCTCCTGGCAATTTATAATAGGCTAAGTTGCCAGCGAGGCAATATTTTTAACTTGGCTTCAACCACAGCTAATTAAGGTTACATTTAAACGTTCGCTAAACATCACGGAGTATAAGGCTAGCAGCCTTCACTCTTCAATATAAGGTGAAGTATGTGTCCTCGATTCTACTAATGTGTCAACTCCAGGCCTGTGGGATGATGTGACGAGGATATTATTAAAAAATATATATATTACATGTCTGCCGTTAAGACTTCTAACCCTCGAAGCTGGAACATTTTCATTAGACAGTTCTAGCACCTGTGTATTGGAATCAAGAAACTCCCAACGTGTTCCACAAAGCTGCTATATCAGATGGATTCCGCTCCATCACACTTGCATATTTGCCTTACAAATATTATAGTACAAAAATATTCACAACTTTTGAAGATTATAATGTACAGAATGAAGACGATTACAGCCCATACTTGCATGTAGCACCTAGCCTGGACGGTGCATTCATACACAACCTGTCACTTCCTAATATCTGACCATTGTTGATGGCACAAGAAACAGTGATTACTTAAGCTAACCGGAATGTTATTGGATTGGAAAAGGTATTCGAAGTTAAGCTGGTTGTCCCATTAATCACATGTTAATCAAAATGGCATTGCAGAATACATTATAACTCCAATCGACACTTATAATGAAGCTCTGACGATTCGGTGGACGACCTTTTATGGATATATAAAACTAACATTAACAGATTGACAAAATGTGCTAATACAAAACTGAGCATCATTTCCCTTAGTGAGATATGAATTTCATCAAACACTAATTTAACTTCATTTATCGACTTTCAACAAGTCAATTCCGATATATTGCGAAAACTAAACCAAACTGTCAATGTAACTTCAGATTATCCCACTTCGTCTGTCACACTCCTGTCCTTGTCACGAGAACAAACACAAATTGTATTTGTATTCATTGTGGGGCGAGGCAGGGACGTGCTCGCGCCCAGCGTCGCGCGCGCGCCTCTGCGGCCCCACACACTATAGCAAATGATCGCCTCACCTCTATATAGCTGGATGTGCAGGCAAGTCGCTCGCTCTAGCTTGCGTATTTCTTACTGGTAATTAAGAAAATGATTTTCCAAGTTTCGGCACCACAAAGCCCACCTTTGTCAATCAGTCCATATAACATTTAAACAGTTAAAGAAAATAGTCATTACTGACCAAAACCAATTTAAATAATTAAATAAGTGGACTAACGAGCAAGTTTGTGGTTATGTGAACATTCTGTAAAGAACTGTAATACACTGTATTCGCTCATTAGTGAACGATTGTTATGTTAACTGTCAGGGTCGAGCTTAATATTAAAACTGCATAAAATTACACACTTGGTAATTCGCATGTCAGTAGCCCTAAAAAATCGTTTAGAGGCGTTACTAAGAACCTATTTTTTTTCTTAATTTTAGCCTATACTGTACTATATTTTAGGCATATTTACAGAAAAACTATTTCCCTACATCGAAAAACTAGTCCTATCAAGTATCAGAGACAAAGCGTGGAATGATATCTGTAAACAAAGATTATAACTTGTGAAAGGAACATGTGATGGGTGATACACCAGGCTGTGGTGGGATGGGGGTGTGTGGCGTCGCCCGAGACGGCCTCCCTCGACGCCTCGTGGCTCTCTACATGTTCTGGATGATCTCGTACTTCTTCCTCAGGTCAAGGGTCTCGTTACGAGGGTCAGTCTTCTTCTTGCGGGCCAGTTTGGCTCGCATCTCCGCGGCGGACATGTTCAGGTTGAGACCACTGTGGAGGAGACAGTATGTTAAGACCAGTCCGGTCGGGGCCACGACGATCACCAAATGGTGTACCTTACCTGGTACGGTTGTCCCTTACAATCGAACCTTGCCTGACCTAACCTATCGACCACACAGCAAACATGAATGTTTGTGATCACTTTTATTTAAAGTACAGGCGCTGAGTCACAATAACGTGGCTAAAGTATGTTGACCAGACCACACACTAGAAGGTGAAGAGACGACGACGTTTCGGTCCGTCCTGGACCATTCTCAAGTCGATTGTCCAGGACGGATGAATGGTCCATGGACGGATGACGGATGAATGAATGGAGAATGGTCCAGGACGGACCGAAACGACGTCGTCCCTTCACTTTCTAGTGTGTGGTTTGGTCAACATATTTCAGCCACGTTATTGTGACTCCTCGTCTGCATAGTGAGGGAAACTCTGCCACAGTTGGACCTCCCGTGATAATGTTACAGCTTAACAATAACCATCACTACTAACATTTCTATATACAAATCCTGGAGCCCAATTGACCTTTACTCAAACAATAATCAGAACTTTTTTTTAACATTAAAAATCATTTCGTTAAGGCATAAATATAATCCAGCAGCTAAATTTCCTATAACATTCCATCATTTCACATTAACGAAGATAGTTTTTATTCATAATATACGTTGTATATACAAGTTTCTATACAAACATTAGAACATTCGCTACATAAAGCAATAAACCTTTACAATATCAGGATTCACCACTCAAAGTATTGTAATTAGTATACCAGTTTATACTCGCAGGCCCGAAACTTGCCACACTAACAACCAGTCAGAATTATTCAAAAGGCAGGGACGCGTCCCTTTAGACAACCAAACCCTACACTCAAGGTTACATATCCTGACCACACTCCTCAACACACGGTGTACTAGAGTACACTGGCTACGTACCAATGATGATGTGTAAAATTCAGCTATTTGGAACACGTTCCAAGTAGCACGAGCTATGGTGAGCCCGTAGTGGAGTTACCTGGCACAGGAGCGGGGCTGTAACTCTGCGGGCACCAGTGTTATTCACTTGGTTTGAAATACAACTTTTTACTGTAATGTAAACGAAATTAGCAGAGATAATTTGCAAAGTAAAGGTTGAGATTGAATATCAGTAACGACAGGCGGAGGAAGCCAGTTCGACGCGACCTTTCAACACCCACTTTACCAGCAATTTCGATCTAACCTAACCTTCACCTGCCTTCCCAATCCACAAGCAAGATACACTCGCCCCTTACCTTACTGCTTCCACACCTGACAAGAGGGAGAGTTACTACCAGGGTGGTGGCAAGGTGCAGTGGAGCCCGCTACCTTGCTCCACTGCACCTGACGTAACATCACATGACCTGTTCCACTCTCAATGACGATATACAGTACATGACTTCCATTCCAAACCTACCACTTCACTTTTGCTAGACTTTACGTGGCTGTACCTGGAAACTCCCAGACGCACCTGCTGTTGTAGGCGTTGTTTTTAGAGACTGGCTGGGGTGCAGGTTTTGTGGTGGGAGCTGGAACTGGTGCTGGAGCTGGTGCCGGGGCAGGAGCAGGCTCCAGCGACGGAGGCGGCGTCGGCGAGGTGCTCATGGGACTCTGGAACATGGTAGCAAACAAAACGATGGGTCAAGCTGTTACGAAATGTAGTAAAAGACAACGGGCTGAAAGATGGGTAAAGGGAACAAGTCACAATATGGGTCTGTGTCGATCTGTGCCCAGTTGTAATAGGGAAGTTACCTTACACTTCCCCCAGGGGGGGGGGACGTTACCCACGGCGCGTACAATACCGTGAAGCTGCCCATCATTCCGTGTGGGGGATATTAACACTTGCGACGTCTTGTCCTTCAATATTCTCAACTCTCCATAACCGGATTGGTCAACATCTTGGCCTTGAGATTATACAGCTTGCGTCGCTCTGTACAATACAACGCTGTATGTATACAAACAATGCGTCTCTCAAGTACAGCACGCACGCATCATCAGTTTTTCCCCCTTGATGGGACATTGCATAGTTTGGTATGTTGAGGGCCCCGGGCAATGCTGAGGGGCCCTGGGTCGAAGCTGGGGGAACTCGGGTCGAAGTTTGGGGCCCCGGGTGATGTTGGGACCCCTGGCGATGCTGGGGGGCCCCGGGTCGATGCTAGCCCCCAGAAGATGCAGGGGGTCTCGGGGGATGCTGGGCCAACAATGATACGATGCTTGTATGAATGATCCGTCTTTAATCGCCAGCCACCACCAACATCCACTTAACAGAACGTCGCATTTTGACATTCTAAAGCCAAACAAACTGTCGTACTAGAAAATGGAAGCGGCTGGCGAAAGTGACCTCCTGTCCCGTTTTCTGCTTTGGGTCCTCTGATAGCTTAGGATCAGAGGCATTTTAGTACGACAGTTTCTTGACGTTGGAGGACCTGAGGAGGACGGGCTGCACCGACACTCACAGCCGCGTCGACTACCGTCTCAGGGCACTACTGTCAACACGTTAAAAGTCAAGAGAAATGTTGGCAAGTGAGGAAATGTAGTAGAAGGGTTGGGCTTGTGAGAATTAGTGTTGTGTAGCACAGTTATATGGCAGTGGTATTGTGCAGCTATGGTGGTACTGTATAGTGCAGTTACGTTATAGTGCAGTTATGGCGGTAGTATAGTGGTTATAGTGATTGTGTAGTGCAGTTATAGTGATTGTGTAGTGCAGTTATAGTGATTGTGTAGTGCAGTTATAGTGATCGTATTGTGTAGTTATGGTGATCATATTGTGCAGGTATGGTGGCACTGTGCAGGTATGGTGGCACTGTAGTACTGAGCACCAGCAGACTCACCAAAGTAACAGTCGAGGCTAGGTCCGTGTTAAAACATATTAGTCGGAATATTATCAACTCAACAATAAGCAATATTATCATCCAAGGAATGATTACAAAGGAAAACTGAAACAGTGCAGTAGAGCTCCCAGTAGCGGGAACCTCGCCCACAGCCGGCCTAGCCCGCCCTCGCTGCTGCTGCTAACGTCGCATTTTGTACGTTTATGATCCCCCAACGTACAAATTACAAAGTACTATGGAAAAGCAACGGCTCACGAATATCAACATTATCCATGTATCGGTACGTTAGGTTAGGTGGGTGGTTTGGGTTTGTACGTTAGCACTTTGTATTTTGTATGTCGTGGCCATATCAGAACGGGCTGGGCTCTCAAGGTTCACACATCTGCGTCAGAACATTAGGAAACCAAGTCATATAAGTATTTTAATAATTAGGGAATAGAAAATGTAAGAGCGTTAAATGATAGGTTAAGTCAAGTCTCTGTGCCTCCTTGAGGTGTCTGAACACCCCCTGCAGCGCCTCCTGCAGAAGGCTGATTGAATAGTCGGGGATTGAACTCCGACCTGCACGAAGCGAGATCGTCGCTCTACCGTCCAGCCCAAATGGTTGGAGGGGTGGTGATGGGGGGGGGGGTAGGTGGTGATGGGGGAATAAGGGTGATGGGGGGGGGGGTAGGTGGTGATGGGGGAATAAGGGCGATAGGGGAAGGGAAGGTGGTGACGGGCAGGAAATATGGTGACGGAGGGCGGGGGGGGGGTGAATATGGTGAAGAAGGGAGGAATATCCATCGGAAATTGAACGCGAGCATTCGATTGGCCAATCAAGTAGCCCACCCAATTGAACTAAGGCCAATCCAAGTGTAGGGGGGCGGGGTGAGGGTCACGGGGGTAAGGGGAAAGGAAGAACAGGGAGGTACACTTGGGGCAGCGGTCAGTAACACACAGGAGTAAAGGGGGGTAATAGGGGGCAGGACCCACAAACGTCAATGTAAACATTCACCAATATGGAAAATAAGACAAATAAGGCGTTTAAACAACAAAGCAAAACAAGCTTAAGGCAAGAAGCGACGTTGTTGAAGTTGGGATTAATGTATAAAGCCAAAACTAAATTATTAATCAGTTAGTGGAAAATTAATGTAAAGGAGAGAGAGAGAGAGAGAGCCGAAGGTGAGCCTTCAAGAGGTACAGGGACTGAGGTCGACCTCGGGCAGTAAAGGTTCAGCACCCACTAGTCTCCAACTGTAGTGTTGATCAAGTAATTAAACCCGACACAGATGATATGATTTGTTCGTGACAAGCGAACAAACTAACAAATGGTATTGATGTATTTCACTCCAGTTGGAAGACTGTGGCTGCCGAAGGATATGAAAGATAAAATGGAAAGATAATTGAAGGGTTAGTAATTCTTGGGCTGCGAAGCTCATCACTGATGATATAGTGATGATGTGTGAGGTGAAGAGGCGAGAGTAACTAATGCAAGCTGGAGTGCGGTGCTGCAGCGGTGCGCGGCTGAGGACAAACCTGCGTGGTGTCAGTGTGGGCGGCGTCCGAGCCCCGCGGTGAGTGTGACCCAGCCGAGGACGAGGCTGAGGAGCGCCTCGAGGTGTAGGACGGAGGTGCAGCCTCCACCTCCACCTCAGCCCCACCCTTGCCGCTCCCCAATAATACGTTGTCGTACTCCGCCTCCAAGTCAGACTCGAGGTCGGGCGAGGACGGAGCTGCCTCACTTGCAGCCTCCGCCTCTACTGTCTTGTTAGTCTCGGCAATATTACCTTCTTCAGAAGCTATTTCGCTCTCTGAGGGAGTAGCATCTCCCTCATGGGAAGACGTGTCCTCCAGTGGAGGTCTAACAACCTCCTCCTCCTCCTCCTCCTCCTCCTGGGGTTTCATATCAGCAATTTGAGAAGGTTGATCATCGTCTTGAGCGTGGACGTGCTCCTCTGGGGGCCTTATATCCCCTTCCTCTGAGGAGTTGTCGTCCCCTTCTTCAGGCAAGGGAGAAGGAGAACGATTCCTCAGGGCCTTGGTACTCTTCATGGCAACAGCTTCTGGGGCGGAGTCGTCGTCTTGGCTACCGGCGGCGTCCACCGGCTGCTCCCACACATGCAAGACAAACATTAGCACAGGCAGGGTATGGGACGGGGGTAAGACACGCTGGCTCCATCTCCGGCTGCTGCATCAGGACCGTGGCACCGGCTGTGGCTCAGTGCCACGTGCCACATGCAATCCCAAATACTGGCTAGCTATAATGTGACAGGCAGGTGTCAGTGAGAAAGTTAGAAAATACTGGGCATGTCTACTAGACTCGTCAAGCCTACGTCCTCTGCAAACAACATATAAATAACAGATAGATAATGAGACTATTACAGTGATCAAGATGACTTGTGATAGTGAGCAGAACTACGGTTCAACATGCAGCTAGTGTGCATGGAAGCTTGTTACATGACTACGTTGACACATGGACAGTAATGTGTTGTTGACAGTAAAGGGTGTTAGACTGACGTACAGGTGATGTGGCTCGCTCGCTACCTCACAGGGTGATGTGGCTCGCTCGCTACCTCACATAACAGGTGATGTGGCTCCCTCGCTACCTCACAGGGTGATGTGGCTCGCCCCATCACCCCAACAGTGATGGGGGAAAGAGGTGGAGATTGAGTACCCAAATGAGCAGCAAAAACGACAGAAAGACAATAATGAATAACTGAAGTCCAATAAAAAGTGAAATGATTGAATCAGACACCAGACAGCTTCATATTAAATGTAGGGAGGTGGAATCAAAGAACTGAAGGTCAATCTCCGCAAACTCAATTGGGAGAGAACACGAGAAGCTCTGCCGTCAACACCATTCCCCCCCACCCTTCCACCACGGGTAAAAAGCCATAGCTCCTCCACCCCTTCCCCCTTGGTAAGAAGCCATAGCTCCCCCTAGGTAAGAGGCCATTGCTTGCTTCCCACTCTTCTCCCTCTCCCCCAACATATCACCCTTTCACTAGAGAGACGTCCAGCTTCACCCAAGCCGGGGTAGACGGGCACACTGACACTATACACTCTCTACAACACACATGGACGCTACTTTCATATCTCCTCGGCGTGGATACGAACATGATATATACTCTCCTTACTCCATCATGTTGGGATAAGAGCCTGGGGAGAGGTACTGTAACCAGCTACGTTATTCTCATCACCTTATTCTATTTATACGACAAATATAATTCAAGTGTAACCTCACGCATGGCAGACAACTTTCAATAAATTATTACTTGATGTCCATAGTGTAACTGATAAAGAAATTATATATTTTAAGAACTTGGTCAGCGTCACTAAATAGGAATTAATCATCTTCAGGTTACGTTACATAATCTTCAGGTTAGGTTACAATCTCGGTTGAGTCCCAATAATCTAGCCAAACAGGAACAGACAAAAAGACTCCAAAAAACGTCAGGAGGAATCATATCTAGAGGAAGCCACACTTAGTCTGTCAAATATCCTCTGGGAAGAATAGTGCCAGGCTACGCACCTAAGAGCTATCCTACTGTGGATTGGCAACATCCCAAGGAAAGGGGAGGGAAGGGGCTGCTTTACGTCTTAAGTAGGTGAAGGGTTGATGCCTTAATGGGGAAGGTTGGAGCAAAACAAATAGCAAGTGTGTTACACTTCTCAGAGTCAACTTGAGGCGGCTGGGGTTGCTGGCTACACAGAAGCTATCAAGTAAAAGCGCCAAGCCATAACGCCTATGCAGCACTGGGAAGGGATCAGGACACAGATGTGAGATGGGGACACAGGTAAGGAAGAAATGGTGCTTAACCACTTGGACGGTCGGGGATTGAACGAAGACCTGCATGGAGCGAGACCGTCGCTCTACCGTCCAGCCCAAGTGGTTTTGCTACACAGAAAATGCCTGAAATTGAAAGCAGCGATTTCTAGACTTGGGGCGACTGCTGCCGCCTTCACACTAGACTGAACAGCTGCGTAGAACTGGAAACGCCAAGGAGAAGGTAGCAAGAACAGGGCACAGTTAGACGGGGGGAGGGGGGGGGATGAGGTGCAGTTAGGAGGGGGTGTGGGTGCCAGGGGGAACTACACAGGGAGAGGGTGCCAGGGGGGAGCTACACAGGGAGAGGGTGCCAGGGGGGAACTACACAGGGAGAGGGTGCCAGGGGGGGGGGACTACACAGGGAGAGGGGTGCCAGGGGGGGGGACTACACAGGGAGAGGGGTGCCAGGGGGGGGACTACACAGGGAGAGGGGTGCCAGGGGGGACTACACAGGGAGAGGGGTGCCAGGGGGGACTACACAGGGAGAGGGGTGCCAGGGGGGACTACACAGGGAGAGGGGTGCCAGGGGGGACTACACAGGGAGAGGGGTGCCAGGGGGGACTACACAGGGAGAGGGGTGCCAGGGGGACTACACAGGGAGAGGGGTGCCAGGGGGGACTACACAGGGAGAGGAGTGCCAAGGGGGACTACACAGGGAGAGGGGTGCCAGGGGGGGACTATACAGGGAGAGGGGTGCCAGGGGGGACTACACAGGGAGAGGGGTGCCAGGGGGGACTACACAGGGAGAGGGGTGCCAGGGGGGACTACACAGGGAGAGGGGTGCCAGGGGGGACTACACAGGGAGAGGGGTGCCAGGGGGAACTACACGGGGAGAGGGTGCCAGGGGGAACTACACGGGGAGAGGGTGCCAGGGGGAACTACACGGGGAGAGGGTGCCAGGGGGAACTACACAGGGTGTGTGCCAGGGGGGACTACAGAGGGAGAGGGTGCCAGGGGGGACTACACAGGGAGAGGGTGCCAAGGGGGACTACACAGGGAGAGGGTGCCTCACACAACACTTAACTACAAGGGTAAACATTAAGATACTCACATCACACAAGGAACCAGTGCGGGCCAGCTTCTTCTGGCCCCCGAGGAAAATAACAATCACGTTCATCGCCCTCCACACAACAAGAACGCCAGAGGAACACTTCGGGAACGTCACCGGACCACCGTAGGACCTCACCGTGACAAATGTGACGGGAGGAGCAGATCTGAGCACACACACACGTCTCCAAGCCCAAACCACGGGACCCATCAACTAGCTGGAGCCAGAGAGAACACGGCCCATCCGGCTGCGTCCGTCAACTTTCATGATGCCAGCGCCTCCAGAAGCCTCCACTTGCGGACAATATGCCGCTCTTGGAGGGGGGTCTAGCCTAGAACCGGCGCGCCAGCCCGCGAAGTACTTTCACTGCCTATACTTCCTACCCTTTGTCATGGTGGCTACAGATGGCTTACCACAGGTATTTAATCGTGTATAAAGCTAAGCCATTCATACCTGCACGCTCTTTTACTCTCCATGTGTCATTCACACACTCAGTTGCCATCTTTTGCCTTCAAGGCCGCACCTGTACCCGCCCAACATGTTATAAAATATATAATTTCACACCTGTACACCCGCCCAACATGTTATAAAATACATAATTTTGTATGTTATTATATGCATGTATTATATGTTCATACATGTATACATGTACACGCACTGTACACACAAACATATATAAATATATACGTTAATATGGCAAGAAAAGACGGCGAGACTGGAGCCCAGAGGACCTTTAGCCGCGTCACGGATTGGTCGCTCTACCCGGCATGCCTAAGGTTCCGGGTTCAGTCTAAGCATTAATCCTATTATTTGTGTGTGTAGTTTCACGCCACTCTGAACATCATTTTATAATATTGCTGGTGAGAATTTACTGTACGCATGAGTGATCGTGGCTGCGCATGAGCTCTATTTGTGATTGTGCGTATGTGCAAAGTACTTGCCAAGTTGTGCTTGCGGGGGGTTGGGCTTCGGCCCTTCGGTCCCACCTCTCAACTGGTGAACAGATTCATGAGCCTACTGGGCTCCATCATATCTACACTTGATACTGTATGGAGTCAGCCTCCACCACATCACTTCCTAGTGCATTCCATTTATTAACTACTCTGACAAAAAAAAATATTTCTAATGTTTCTATGGCTTATTTGGGGGCACTCAATTTTCACGTGTGTCCTCTAGTGCGTGTACTCCTTGTGTTAAATAAACTGTTTGTCTACCCTATCAATTCCTTTGAGAATCTTTTATGTGGTGATCATGTCCCCCCCCTAACTCTTCTGTCTTTCAGCGACGTGATGTTTAACTCCCGTAGTCTCTCCTCTTAGCTCATACCCCTCAGTTCGGGCACTAGTCTGGTGGCAAACCTCTGAACCTTCTCCAATTTAGTCTTCTGCTTGACGAGACATGGACTCCATGCTGGAGCTGCATAACCAGGACTAGTGTGATATACGTGGTATAGAATGTTCTAAATGATTCCTTAAACAAGTTTCTAAAGGCCGTTCTTATGTTAGCCAACCTGGCATACGCCGCTGATGTTATCCTCTTGATATGGGTTTCGGAGGACAGGTCTGGCGTGATATCAACCCCCAGGTCTTTCTCTAGATTTTAGATTCTCTAGATTTCTTTCTGATTCTAGAAGAATTTCACCTCCCAAATGGTACCTTGTATCTGGCGTGTTCCCTACACCAATCTTTATTATATTACATTTGCTAAGGGTTAAACTAACAAGTGTTCTCACCTAGTTGTGCTTGCGGGGGTTGAGCTCTGGCTCTTTGGTCCCGCCTCGGACCAAGTGTGTGCACACACTTGTTTATAGGCGCGTGCCCATATATGCCTATCTGGTCGAATGCCAGCCAGAGGCTTAGGGCTCGCGCTGGGAAAAAAAAAGCCCAGCTCGCAGCCTTGGAAACAATGATTTAGGTTAATGAAATATCTGATCTCATATTTCTTAAATAAAATATAAATGTTTAAAACACGAAGGAACTCGGCTGCGTTCGGGTCTCTCTCGCCCCCCCCCCCCATTCCCCATCCCTTATATTTCCTTCTCTACCTTTCTCCCACATTTCCTCCTCTCCCCCCTCCCCCCCCCCTTCAATTTTGTCAAGAAATTCAGCAATCTCTACGTATTTTAATTGACTTAACTTTAGTGATAAATATTTATGCAATGTTTGATGGTGCATTGTTAATCAATTGTGGTGAATTGCAAATTTAATTTGAAATTCACAATTCTTGCCACGTGAGAAGCAAGCCTCGTAGTTTTGGTATTTTTAGTGGAGGCCCAGTCATTTCTGTAACACTCCAAGAGTCCTTGAAAAGTTCAGTCAAGATATCTGAGTAAGGAGCCTAGGCAGTTAAATTTCACATTTCTGGCAGAGGCTACTAACGTAACTTGTGCCGGTTTTCTTTCAGTAATGTTACATTTTATGAACTTTTATGTTTGTGTCCCCCTCCTTTATCCTTCTTTCATTCTATCCTGCTTTCATTTTATCCTCCTTTCTCTGGTATTTATTAATTGACTCTGCAGAGGCAGATTTACATCCTCGTCACGGCCCTTGTTCAGATTTACAACTAATTTCTAAACTCTGCGAGAGACTTAAGGGTGAGGCTATACTTGAATACATTTCTGGAAACGCTGTCAAATAGCTGGGATCGTTCTTGAGTTGTATCAATACCGGACGAGAGGCCGTTTGTTCCGAACATTTGAGAGATCCTGCAGTGCCGCTGTCAGCTTAGTGCCATGGTGCCCGAGTCTACAAGATGGGGTGATGAGTGATTGAGGAACATTAAGCCACCCAAGAGGTGGCACGGGCATGAATAGCCCGTAAAAGAAGGGGTATCCTAGCCTCTCTTATATTTGCGTGGTTGTAGGAGGTGCGACAGGAGTGAGAGGAGTGGAGTGTGCTAGGTGCATGAACTCTTACCACCAGAGTGAAGTGTTGATGGCAAGCTGAGGAAGATTATGTTCTCTATCATACCTGGATAGAGTTCCGGGAGTTGTTTTACTCCCCGAGCCCGGCCCAGACGTGTGATAACATGGTCCAACAGGCTGTTGCTTGGGGATCGGCCCGCAGGCCCACATATCCATACAATCTGGTTGGTCCGGCACTTTTTGCAGGAATATTTCTAAAGTCTTCTTTAAGACCTGTACCTTTGTCCTGGCAATATTTCTAATCCTTGCTGGGGGGTATTGAACAGCCGTGGACCTCTGATGTTCAGACAGTGTTCTCTGATTATGCCTCAGGCACTTCTCACTGGTTCTATTCAGCATTTCCATCCCTATCTTTAGCTCCAGTATATTACTTTACTGTGCATATTTGGGACCTGGCTTTCCATTATCTTCCAGGTATACATTATTTGAAACCTCTAAACCGGCTGATCAATAACTTCTTTGGCAACGTAACTGAGGTCACTGGTGCAGGACAAGCACAACACTTAACTTTCGAGTCTGGTAAACAAATTCCAACTCAACTTCAAAAGACTATGACCAAACCGGAGGTAAAAGGCTCTATGGTCCAACAAGACCACTGTACTTGTTCCTAGAGGCTGGAGCACATGGTCGGTCTCTATGTGGTCAGTATAAGTCACACAACTCTTCTCTGGGTCTTGCAAGACAGAGGGCGAGCTCCTCCCCCATTGTATCAGTCTTGGGGGGGGGGGGGGGGTGTCCACGTGTCTTTAAGGCGCATGGATGACGTCTGACTCCACATTAAGAGTGAAGAAGGGGGGGGGGGGGTGGGCAAGGTGGCATCCATCAGGTGATCATTGGAGTCATCTTGACACCGCCAAAGTCGCTCCCAGGCACCCACACAAAGCCCCTCACCCCACCCACACTCTCACCATGTCCCCAGAATTTAGCTAATCCTGTAACCCATTCAAGATATCTGGAGGAATTAAGAGAAATCTTTAACCTACCCTTCGTCTCTCTGAGTCACAGACCCCCATCCACTGCAGATTTAATGACGCAATATCTGACCGGTCGACGGCCGCCAAGGGGCAGGCTGACGGCCGCCAAGGAGCAGGCTGACGGCCGCCAAGGAGCAGGCTGACGGCCGCCAAGGAGCAGGCTGACGGCCGCCAAGGAGCAGGCTGACGGCCGCCAAGGAGCAGGCTGACGGCCGCCAAGGAGCAGGCTGACGGCCGCCAAGGGGCAGGCTGACGGCCGCCAAGGGGCAGGCTGACGGCCACAAAACGTTCCAAGCAGCACGGGCTATGGTGAGCGCGTCGTACTTACCTGGCACAGGAGATGTGTGAATTCTCCTGGTCTATGTGATTCTTGATATACCAGTGAAGACGCCTCTACCTGGTGCAGGCGGGGGAAGGGGAGATGTTCTCCACTGAACAGTAGAGCTCAGACTCTTCAAACTTCAAGAAGGAAGAACACTAATCCCTGTGAGAATGACCTCATCGGCAAAACTATCAAGGTGATAGTTTTGTCACTAAGGTGGTGAGGGTAAGAGGCGACCACCTACCACACCACACAGCCACAGCCACACCACGCCATCTCCAGCCACACCACACAACACAGCCACACACCACACAGCCACACCGTAACAAGACACCAGCTGCAACTTGCCACCAGCTCGACATGCACGGATATTCCCACTGAAGGCAATAAACCTGCACAGCTTGATGGACGGGGCAGGCAGACAAGGACCCCTGGGGCGGGGCAGGCAGACAAGGACCCCTGGGGCGGGGCAGGCAGACAAGGACCCCTGGGGCGGGGCAGGCAGACAAGGACCCCTGGGGCGGGGCAGGCAGACAAGGACCCCTGGGGCGGGGCAGGCAGACAAGGACCCCTGGGGCGGGGCAGGCAGACAAGGACCCCTGGGGCGGGGCAGGCAGACAAGGACCCCTGGGGCGGGGCAGGCAGACAAGGACCCCTGGGGCGGGGCAGGCAGACAAGGACCCCTGGGGCGGGGCAGGCAGACAAGGACCCCTGGGGCGGGGCAGGCAGACAAGGATCCCTGGGGCGGGGCAGGCAGACAAGGACCCCTGGGGCGGGGCAGGCAGACAAGGACCCCTGGGGCGGGGCAGGCAGACAAGGACCCCTGGGGCGGGGCAGGCAGACAAGGACCCCTGGGGCGGGGCAGGCAGACAAGGATCCCTGGGGCGGGGCAGGCAGACAAGGACCCCTGGGGCGGGGCAAGCAGACAAGGACTCCTGGACAATTAAAAGTGTCTTCTCCTAACCTACCACAGGACCCAGAACGGAACAGTACGTCACTTTCGCGAGCCACTTCTATTTCCTAGTACGACCATTTTTGGCTTTATGTAACGCATATGGGCGAAATGCGACGTTTGTAGGAGGCCCCAGGTTGCTCTGGTAGGTTAGGTTCGGGCAATTTCGTACACGAGTTTAATGTCGTTGGGAGCGCTGGAGAGGACGGCCTGTCCACACACACTATGATAAACGCGCTGGTGAGTGGGAGACGACTGGACTCTCTGGTCCTTCCACCTGGTTCACAATATCAAGCTAAATTAGTACTGATAGAAAACTGTTACATTCCTCTTCGCCCACTGGTGTAATACCCCCTCGGCCCCTAGTGTATACCTCCCTCACAGGAGCGGCAGTGCCAAGAGGTGCACAATACGCGAAATTATGTATTGTATTCCACAGTCAACCTTCGTGTCTCCTCCACGGGACCCGGGTTGTGGGGTTGTGGCTGCTTCAGATAGGTACTGAAGCAGCCACAACCCCAGCTGAAACCAGCTGTCCGTCCTCCCATGGGACCAGGATCCCCCTCTAAGCTAAGGCCTGAAATCATCTCAAGATAACCTCAAGATAATCCCTCCCATGGCGCCAAGAACCCCCTCACTAATCAACCAGGGAAGAGTCGTCAAGTTTCTGTGGATCCCCTCCCATGTTGGAATATGTGGAAATGAACGAGTTGATTTGCTGGCTGCTGAAGGCGCTGAAGGAGACCATATTGAATACTTCATACCCAAGACTCTCCTACAAATTAAGAGGTATTGCCAGGCAACATCACCGTGACAAGGTAACTGAGGAAAGGAGGATACAAGCACAAATCAGCGAATCTGTACGATGGTACAATATGGTTGCTGCTGGCAATCCCAATCATTATGGACGAAGAGGAGGTGGCCGTGGGAGAGAATCAGTAATAGCGAGAATCCGTCTTGGATACAAATATCCAAGAAGATTCAGAATGGAAACAACAGTTGAGCAGCGGAGTTGCAGAATCTGTGGTGAGTGACGGACACCGCCTTGACCACTATGAGAATGTGAACATCTGAGACATTAGAAATGTGTAGAATAATAAACCCCACATTGAGTTAGGAAAACGCTGTCAAATATTGATACTGTTCTTAAAAGATCCCCCCATTTTGCACCCACAAGATAACGTAAGATTTTAAGGGTTGACAGATGTTAATCTTCTTGTTTGAGGAGCTGTTCACTTGAGAAGTCCCAGCTGTGTCTGGGTACAAGTGACAGGATGAACAACCCAGCGGGTTTTCTTCCTATTGGGAAATGTTGTACATGCTGCTATGGCGGTACATCCACTCACAGGATGAGTGGCACTGCCCAATAAACTCGGCCCTCAGGGCAAAATTAAAAAAACGGGCATCTCTACCAATGACGTAATAGGTGCCAAAGCTGACACAACCAGCTGTCCTTCGGGTGCCTGTCCTCCTCGAGTGCCACATTGAGTGTGGCCGGCGGGCCCTGAACCACGCTGACTGGCTGGCTGGCCCGTGAATCAGTCATCTTGGTATAGGTATTACATTAGATTTGTATTGTGGCGACGCCGGCCAATGAGAGTCGGTGTTATGGCTCCTGGCGTTTATCTCACTGCTCTTGGATACACCACAGTAATGCCACTATGCAGGTGACGAAACTCTTGCCTTGGCTTGCTCTTGCAACAACAGTAATACGCGAGAAGCATTTGTTTATACCTAGACGAAGGAGCCCACCTGACGAGCCAAGCTCTTCTGCCACCCTGAAAATTCTCCCTTTCTTCCCCTGCTCAACATCCCCCTTCCCCTGCTCAACACCACCCCTCCCTCCCCCCTTTCCCTGGAAGATGTGGTCCAGCCACCACTGCCTCCTGGCTGACCACACAACAATGTTGCCCAAGATGAGACGGTTCCTAACTCTCACCCGGTTGGTCACCTCTCACTAAACTTTCATATCATGTGATTAGAGACGCCTGTCCCTTTTTCCCTTTCCCTCATTTCCATACTTTCTCTCACCCTCCCTCCTTCCCTCCCCCTCATCCCCCAACACTTTACCAGCAGAATATCAATGAGTAAACTCGTATACAGAAGTATACGACTTGGTTATCCTACTTGGTGTTGACCAGAACACGTCCAGCTAATCGGGTATAATATCCGTCTTTAGGAAAGCACATCTGAGACACTAATACCGTTAATGAACAAGAGATGCACGCAAATGTAACACAGCCTTGCGTGCTCGCTATTAAACTCTTACACTGATTCACAAGCTGTGCCCAGTACGTCACTTGAGCCTGGGTATCTCTGCCCCTACCAACGCCAGATAGAAGACCACTCCTGTGCCAGGTAAGTTACGGGATCACCATAGCCCGTGCTACTTGGAACTTGTTCCGAGTAGCTGTATCAATAACAACAGCCAGATATAACACAATGGATACAAATTGGCTGCGTTTAAGTTCTGAAGAGACCTTGGTAAATACTGTTTTGGTATCCGGGTTGTTGATTTAGGGAACAGATTTCCGGATACCATAATTGACGTGAAATTGCTGGTTTTAAGCGAAGGTTAAACATATATGAATTTATTTGCGAATAAACAGGAGCCGCCTCGCATGGTCAATGTCTTCTGCAGGTTGTATTTGTATCTCCTCTTCTGTAGATATTAAATACAAATCCTTGTATACAGTCTTAGGGAGCATAACTATAATTATGGTCAGTATTTCATCTGGGAATAATGTATTGTGGTTCTTGGTTACCACTGAGTAGATCCAAGCTCTTGGCCCCCCAGCTGTAGGAGTTGGGGGCATCATCTGTGTAATAAATTTGTTCTAGCATTCGGCCTTCTAAATTTTCGATCGTGTTCCACATTCTGTTGGCTTGGTTTGATGTTTATTGGTGGTGTGTTCAGAAGTTTATGGAGTGCGGGATTGTCTGATCATAAGACCGACGGTGATTTGCTGCAATACTTGGCGACTTTTTTATCTTGTAGTTTTGGCATGTTTTCTTTATGGTATGTTGGAGATGATGGAGGATGTTGGAGAAGTTGGAGGATGTTGGAGATATTGAAGGATGTTGGAGATATTGAAGGATGTCGGAGATATTGAAGGATGTCGGAGATATTGAAGGATGTTGGAGATACAGCCAGACTAGCGCCCTGTACAAGTGTAACTGGAAGTTCGTGCCGAGGCTACGGAATCTCACCAGTTTTCCTAAAACTTGTTTTGGCTTTATTTATATTCTTTTATAAGAGTTTTGATTCCTGTTGTGTTAACCTCGAGTTCCAGTATTCTGCCTACATTCCTACACTGAATATGACGGTTGTTGATGGTTTTGGAGGGACAGATTTATCTCTCTCTCTCTCTCTCTCTCAAGATCATGATGGCGACCCCAACCCCAGAGCAAGGTACCCCACCCCCAGACCCCAGGGGTACAGACCCTCCCCCCCAGACCCCAGGGGTACAGACCCTCCCCCCCAGACCCCAGGGGTACAGACCCTCCCCACCCCAGACCCCAGGGGTACAGACCCTCCCCCCAGACCCCAGGGGTACAGACCCTCCCCACCCCAGACCCCAGGGGTACAGACCCTCCCCCCCAGACCCCAGGGGTACAGACCCCCCCAACCCAAACAAACCTGTTGAACACCAAGGTCATAGTGAACACACCCTGGCAGGCAGGTGAAGTTTAATCAAAGCGGCCACAGAATTCATCAGTGTATTATTATCCACATTAAAATTATAATTGGTATAATCATTACTGTAATATAGTTCTTATTAACAATGTCTGGAGTCGTGAGGTGGAACAAGATGAGCTGCGGGGGTGTGAGGGGGGAGGGGGTTCATACCCCCACTCTGCCCCAATAATACCCCCACCTGCTGCCACAATTACTCCTCCCCCCCCCCCTTCCACACATTCAAATATAGTGGCATTGTAGTAAAAAATTGTTAGCAAACACTGGACAATGACGTCATTACGGCCTACCACGTGCCCCTGTAAACAAGAGACCACGTGGCAGGGGGGGGGGGGGAGTGTAAACAAGTGAGTCCTGCCACACCAACAAAAACAAGTCCGTACAGGTCGCTTGTGGACCAAGTGGCCTTATAGCTTTTGTCACATGTGACAAATCATGATAGGTTAGATTCGTACACATTGTTTAACGAGTCGACATGGTTACCTCTGGGCACCAAGAGGATTTAATGTACCTGGTTGATGGGGTTCTGGGAGTTCTTCTACTCCCCAAGCCCGGCTCGAGGCCAGGCTTGACTTGTGAGAGTTTGGTCCACCAGGCTGTTGCTTGGAGCGACCAGCAGGCCCACATGCCCACCACAGCCCGGTTGGTCCGGCATTTTTTTTTTTTTTAGAAAACAATCTAGTTTTCTCTGGAAGATGTCCACGGTTGTTCCGGCAATATTTCTTATAGTCGCTGGGAGGACGTAATGAGAGAGAATTCAGTACAAATTAGTCTGGATAATTCCAAGTTGAGTGGGTGGAATGTGCACGGTGAAGAAAGGAACTATCAGGGGAAAGCACCAATTGTAAATAAGAAGCAATAAGATGGTTATCTTAACATACCAAGAAGGTTAGGTGAGGTCGGTGTTTAAGGGGAGAACGTGGGGAGGAGGGTTGGGGTAGAGGGGGCGGGCGGGACGTTGCTCCTCCCACGGTTCAGGCGGCGACTGAAGACGTTACCAAGGAGAGGAAAAACCGGTTCTCCTTGACCTGCACCTGACCCGACCCTTCCCTCCCAGACTACCAAGTACCTCTGAGCCCCTCCCTCCAACCTCTCAGTCCACTTACCTCCAGTAACTAATTGTCCCTCCCTCCCTCCCTGGTAGTGTGGGTCTCATACCATCACTTCCCTCCCACCCATTGTGAGATTCTACCTCTCACCTCCCTCCCTCCCTCCCTCCCTCCCTCCCTCCCTCTCTCTCTCCCTCAGTGCAGGCTCCTTCCGCTCTCCCTCCCTCACCACCCTCCCTCACACTGTTGCCACGCCACAGAGCAGCTTAACGTTATTCAGCCCTTTCGCAGATTCTCTTTCTTACACTTTAAGTATAAGACACTGCAGAAGTTCTTTCAGAGTTAGGTTATCTTAAACGTTTGTAGCAAGGTTTAGTCTCTATAGTCTCCATGATGTAGTGGTAAGACACTCGCCTGGCGTTCCGCAAGCGCTTTGTCATGGGTTCGTATCCTGGCCGGGGAGGATTTACTGAGCGCAAATCCTTAACTTTAGCCTCTGTTTAACGCAACAGTAAAATGTGTACTTGGTTGTAACAACGATTCTTCGCGGCGGGGATCGTATTCCAGGGACCTGCCCGAAACGCTACGCGTACTAGTGGCTCTACAAGAATGTAACAACTCTTGTATTTAAAAAAAAAGAAAAAGGTTATATTTATTCATTAATCGTGTAAATATACTCCCACGACACCTGTTTTAACCAATAAATGCGACGTTATTCAGAAACGCTTTCATGCCCGATTAGCTAGTGGGTTTTTATTATTATTTTCTACCACAGACGTGGCCAGACATTTACAATGCCAGCATATATACCTTTTCTTCTGTCCTTCATGAACAGCTGTGTTAAACACACAATTCAGTGATTTATTGAACAATCATCCACAGAACTTGACTGTAATGCTTTTAAAATGCTAACCTAACTTACAGACAAACACACAGATTACACCTGTTCTACCTAGTGGGCTGGCACTATATTTTCTGATGTCGACTCAACCTTAGGATTAGATTACAATGTTTGTGTTAAGATTTAAAGCACTAGTTTGGTAGTTCTACCTTTAATGTATTCAAGTATGTTTATTGAGACAAGAAATACATCTCAAAGGGATAGAGTAGCTTATTCTATTTCTACCCCCCCCCCCCCCTTTAATGTATTGACGGGTGGAAAATACATTCCACCCGTCAATATTGACCCTGGAAATACATTCTAATTTAAACACTAATTAACCAAGTTTCGCCAACATACCAAAAAAAGTGATTCTTAAATTTGATTGCTGGAAATTGATGTAATGGCGCGCGTGCACAAATAGTTACCAATCAATTGTTTACCAATCAATTTTGATTGAAACCAAACTGATTGTTACCAATCAATTTTGTTGACAAACGTCTGGTTGGAGGAGTCAAGACAGGCAGCGCCATGTTTACAAACAAGCGTGATTGACAGAGTTACAAGGTCCCCCAGGGTCACTGTTGGAGCTTGTCAAGATTGATTGATTGATTGATGAACATTAAGCCACCCAAGATGTGGCACGGGCATGAATAGCCCCGTAAGTGGCACAATTTTTGTTTAGTAAATCTATAGTGTTGGAGCTTGTCAATTATTCTTGGTGCTTTTCATTCTGGGAGTTGGAGTGCGCCGTCAGACTTGTGCCATACATCCTCTTCCCCTCACAAGGTGTCTCTTACCCTCCCCATCTCCTCAACACCTCTCTCACCCTCACCATCTCCTCACAACGCGTCTCTTACCCCTCACTATCTCCTCACATGGCGTTCAAATACCTCACATGGAGGTATTTGAACCTGTACAACAGGTAGAGCAGTGGCAGTTTTTGCTAGTGAGTCTGCCTTTTCATTACCATCTATGCCAATGTGACTTGCTATCCAGTTTAGGATGATTGACAGCCCTAGACTATGCTTGAACGAAATATCCACTTGATGTATAGGGTTAGGTGGTCACGAGGACAGAATTCCTTCACCTATTACAAAAAAATCAATGATTAGAGATCTGATGTAAAAGAAAACTATTGAAAGTGCATGTGATATATGTCCCAGGTTATTTATAAACATCGATGATTGTTGAATTTCCAAACGTAGCAGAGCTGAAGGTGTAGTGAGAGTGAGTAGTGAGAGTGAGTAGTGAGAGTGAGTGGTGAGAGTGAGTGGTGAGAGTGAGAGGTGAGAGTGAGTGGTGAGAGCGAGTGATGAGAGTGGAACCTCAATCGTGCAACACCTGTGTCCATTAGTCTGCAGGGAGGGCGAGTGTATACGAATATCCACCTATTTGTGCCTGCAGGACTGAGCTTACCCGGATGCTCCTGGACGCAGGTTCGAATCCTCGTCACGGCCCTTGTGGACTTGTTCATTGATGCATCACGCTATTGTGATTTCTGCGTGCCTAGGGAGGTTAGTAACACATTAGGAACAGCAGTGGTCCAGGATCGAGTCTGGAGCTCCCCATTTCTGTCCTTCATGTACTCTCCTTTCAACCTGTTCAGGCTTAGAACTTTTCCTTCCCATACGACCGGTCGGCCGAGCGGGCAGCACGCTGGACTTGTGATCCTGTGGTCCTGGGTTCGATCCCAGGCGCCGGCGAGAAACAATGGGCAGAGTTTCTTTCACCCTATGCCCCTGTTACCTAGCAGTAAATAGGTACCTGGGTGTTAGTCAGCTGTCACGGGCTGCTTCCTGGGGGTAGAGGCCTGGTCGAGGACCGGGCCGCGGGGACACTAAAGCCCCGAAATCATCTCAAGATAACCATCTCAAGATACCTCATGTTAAGCCAAAGCCTACTAGTTTTCCCATTTAAAACAACCCGGTAATGAACTTCTAACCAGGCCTCCCAGTTACTGCTGGGCCAACAGTTAAGGAAAGGCGCCCAGTCAATCCTTTCTGGCCAGCGCTCGAATTCAGACGAAATGGCTGGCGAGGCGAACAAGCTACCCCAAGGCCGCCAGCGGCTCTCCCTAAGCTGTTTATGAGAGCCTTCAACGACAGCGATGGCTGAATCTAATTACCCTGATAAGCTTTGTCTGAAATTCCTAAGTTCACCTGGACCCTTCCCACGCCCCTCCCCCCCTCCACAACCGGGTCACCTACCCCACCTCACACCACCACTAGCACTAAGCAACTCCCTCCCCCCCCCCCCCCACCTTCGCTACAAGCAGGAATGAAGGTCCAGAATGAAGGACAAGGAGCCAGATTCACGAAAGCACTTACTCAAGCACTTACGAACCTGTACATCTTTTCTCTATCTTTGACGGCTTTGGTTACATTTATTAAACAGTTTACAAGCATGAAAACTTCCCATTCAACTGTTGTTATTGTTATAAACAGCCTCCTGGTGCTTCGGAGCTCATTAACTGTTTAATAATTTAAAACAAAGCCGCCAAAGATTGAGGAAGAATATACACGTTCGTAAGTGCCTTCGTGAATCTGGCCGAAGGATACCAAGTGAAGGACAAGGAGAATAAAGTTCCCCCAAACAGCCAAAGCAAAAATAAGTAGGTAAGAGATACATAGAGGCAAGAGTCGAGACTAGCCCTAAAGCACAGAAGACTGGACCACTAACGCCAAGTGTATATCGACCGACTGATAACGAAGAAGCAAAGCCCAACATGCTAAGGAAGTACCTAATAAACAGGCCACACAGGCAGTGATGTGGTGGAGGCTGACTCCATACACAGCTTTAAATGTAGATATGATAGAGCCCAGTAGGCTCAGGAACCTGTACACCTGTTGATTAACAGTTGAAGGAGGGAACTATCAGGGGGAAAGCGCCAGACCATTACGACTATATAGCACTTGGAAGGGGTCAGGATAAGGATTTGGGATGGGACGGGAGGAATAAATTATGTCCAACCACTTGGACGGTCGGGGATTGAATGCCGACCTGCATGAAGCGAGACAGTCGCTCTACCGTCCATCCCAAGTGGTTGGACGGAAGTCCAACGAGGTGTTGAGAGGCGGGATCAAAGAGCCAGAGCTCAACCCCCGCAAGCACACCTAGGCGAGTACACTAAGCGAGGGGGGGGGGGGGGGAGAGGAACACACACAACATACCAGCGTTAAGACCGCCTGTCGAGGAAGTGTGAACATCATACAAACATATTACGTATGCTGAAGTATGTCGGTAAACAGAGACTTACAAACACGTGTGTCACCCTGACGCCACACACCTGCGTCTTCAAGGACTAACCAGCAGCTGTTGCGTACACATGCTTACCTTGAAGCAAGGAATGAATAGAGTGAAGAATGCTGCTAATCTGTTCTATACATCAACACACTAACTAGCGTAACTAGCGAAGTGAAGAAGAATGTAGTGAATGACACACACAAATCACAATTGCGTGATGCATCAAATGAACAAATCCACAAGGGCCGTGACGAGGATTCGAACCTACGTCAAACCTGCGAACCTGTGACCATGTCGTAGCTCAGTCGATTAAGGCAGCGTCTGGGATGCTCTCGGACGCAGGTTCGAATCCTCGTCACGGCCCTTGTGGATTTATTCATGTAGGGAATGTGTTCTACATATCAACACACTGCTGACTTGTGCCAGGAACGCTCGAGGTTGTCAGAGTAGTCCTGAAGGCTTGAGTGATGGGAGTAGATCAAGAGCCTTCACATCTACTCGTCAATCCTCCCGGGATTTTAGCCTCGTGTCAGATACTAGAAGCAGCTGGTTACGCAGCTCCACACGTTCTCAAGCACCATTACGCATGTTGCTCCACAGTACACCTACGCATTTACCTTATCAGCGTAGCATTGTGCCATGGGCACAATCAGAGAACACTGTATGAATATCAGAGGTCCACGGTTGTTCAACGTCCTCCCAGCGAGCATCAGAAATATTGCCGGAACAACCGCGGACATCTTCAAGAGGAAACTAGATTGTTTCCTTCAAGGAGTGCCGGACCAACCTGGCTGTGGTGGGTATGTGGGCCTGCGGGCCGCTCCAATCAACAGCCTGGTGGACCAAACTCTCACAAGTCAAGTCTGGCCTCGGGCCGGGCTTAGGGAGTAGAACAACTCCCAGAACCCCATCAACCAGGTATCAACCAGCAAAGCGTCTACAGGCTAGAATTAGAATACTCAACTCGATTCGAAATGACCTTGAAAAGTACAATTCGAGGAAAGCCATATTCGCCATCAAACGCACTCGTGCATCTAGCATCTTTACTCACACTTGAAGCAAGAGATGTAATATAATACAAGCACTAATATATTTATCTTGACCTTAGTAAGGCTTTCAACACCGCCCCGTTCCGCAAGAGAGGAAAAGTTGACCGGACTGACATTGAAGGCGAGGTACTGGACTAGGGCAGGGCTGACAGGAAGGCAAGTGTAAATGGGGTTAAATCACTGGGGAGGACACCGGCAAGCATCGCTCCTGTGCCAGGTAAGTCCACTACGGGCTCACCCTAGCCCGTGCTACTTGCCCCGCTCCTGTGCCAGGTAAGTTACGGGCTCACCATAGCCCGTGCTACTTGCCCCGCTCCTGTGCCAGGTAAGTTACGGGCTCACCATAGCCCGTGCTAGTTGCCTCGCTCCTGTGCCAGGTAAGTTACGGGCTCACCATAGCCCGTGCTACTTGCCCCGCTCCTGTGCCAGGTAAGTTACGGGCTCACCATAGCCCGTGCTAGTTGCCTCGCTCCTGTGCCAGATAAGTTACGGGCTCACCATAGCCCGTGCTACTTGCCTCGCTCCTGTGCCAGGTAAGTCCACTACGGGCTCACCATAGCCCGTGCTACTTGCCTCGCTCCTGTGCCAGGTAAGTCCACTACGGGCTCACCGTAGCCCGTGCTACTTGCCTCGCTCCTGTGCCAGGTAAGTCCACTACGGCCTCACCATAGCCCGTGCTACTTGGAACCTTTTGTTCCCAGTTGCTGAATCTAAAAAAGCAACTTCCATCGTGGTGTCAATACCGTCAGCCACAGCAGTGGGAGGATTGTAAGGTCTGAAGACTGTACAGGTGACAACCGATGGACCTTTATAGGCTTCAGATTTGGAACTGACAAATGCACTTCACTGGATACAAGTGTAAACTATTAAGCGTGTGAAAATAAAGTGACGCGCAATATTAGCTCAGGAATGATAGTGTAGAGGTAAAACTAGGATAGTGAAGTGTGAGGGGGAGAGATGGGGTGCGCCCTACGACCACAGGTGTGGGTCTTGGGGGCCCACACTGGACCAACGACCACAGGTGTGGGTCCTGGGGGGCCCACACTGGACCAACAACCACAGGTGGGGGTCTGGGGGCCCCACACTGGACCAACGACCACAGGTGGGGGTCTGGGGGCCCACACTGGACCAACAACCACAGGTGGGGGTCTGGGGGCCCCCACTGGACCAACAACCACAGGTGGGGGTCTGGGGGCCCACACTGGACCAACAACCACAGGTGGGGGTCTGGGGGCCCACACTGGACCAACAACCACAGGTGGGGGTCTGGGGGCCCACACTGGACCAACAACCACAGGTGGGGGTCTGGGGGCCCACACTGGACCAACAACCACAGGTGGGGGTCTGGGGGCCCACACTGGACCAACAACCACAGGTGGGGGTCTGGGGGCCCACACTGGACCAACAACCACAGGTGGGGGTCTGGGGGCCCACACTGGACCAACAACCACAGGTGGGGGTCTGGGGGCCCACACTGGACCAACAACCTGACCAACCAGACACAAGAGGCTGCGACAACGACTACTACTCGAGCCCAAACATGGCTGTAGGTTCACTCTAAGCGGAGTGATATTATAAATAATACATTTCGCTCTCTTGGCAACAAAGAGGTTCCAACTCTGGTACCAGTACTCGCTAGACGCTGTCAAGTCTCGCTCCGTGAGGCTACCACACTGCTCCAGTTGGAAGCAGGTTACCTGGTTGATACCTGGTTGATGGGGTTCTGAGAGTTGTTCTACTCCCCAAGCCCGGCCCGAGGCCAGGCTTGACTTGTGAGTTTGGTCCACCAGGCTGTTGGTTGGAGCGGCCCGCAGGCCCACATACCCACCACAGCCCGGTTGGTCCGGCACTCCTTGAAGGAAACAATCTAGTTTCCTCTTGAAGATGTCCTCTTGAAGAGGTTAACGAGGAACTTAGTAGAGTAAGGCAGATCCTAGTCAATAATGTATACTCTAATGGGTATGTCGAAGAGGTCATTATAAGGAAGGAGAGCTGTCTTGCTAACTTAAAACGGAAGAAAGTTCTAAAAAGACATTACTGATAGACACCAGACACCAACCAGATTTCGTTAATATTCTGTATGAGCACCAATACCGCCAACTTGGTCATAACAATCTCTCCTGATACCACCACAACACCTTGGGACTAGTATGTAATTTATGGCTTCACACGCCCACTTGGGGGACTGTCAGCCCCAATGATCTCAGTATATAGGCAAGACAGCAACTCTCTCTCCCAAGACACCTGACAATGCACAAACAGCAAAGCACAACCAAGGCCCCAACAAGAAACAATCCCCACACACAACCAAACCAGCTCCAGAGATATCTTGACACTGAAATACTGAACAACGACAGTGGAAGATGAGACATTGCTGAGGCACTATACAGACTTAGTATTTTCCACAAGTTCCTGCAGGAAATCCCGGACCAGCCAGATTACGATCTGTGAGCCTGCGGGCCTCCACAAGCCCCAGCCTTCCAGATCAAGTAATCACTGCGGCCAGGCTTGACTTGTGATCTTGTGGGTAGTCGAGGAGCTTCCCAAAACTTACTCCGGGACTGGCTACCCGGACTCGTGTCCACACCTACAATAGGTGTGGACAGTAAGCTTTTAATCTTGAGGAATTAGGCCCAGCAGGCCTGGTGGAGGGAGCCCAGCAGGCCTGCCGGAGGACAGAGTCGGCAGTAGAGAGGGTGGAGGAAGGGGTATGGGCAGGGTGCGAGGAGAGGGCAGGGAGCGAGGAGAGGGGCAGGGAGCACCACGTAGCAAGAGTGTGAGTAGCAGGGGACGAGTCGTGACGCCTGGAGCGTCGGCCATCATGTTGCTGCTGGTGCTTACCTGCTTGTGACAATGGGGAAGCGAGATGCAGCTCTTGAGCCCCGCCTCTTACTTATTACTCCAAGAGAATGTAAATCTGGCGACGTTCCAAGACCATCGCACTTGGTGTAAAAGCTGTGACTGGTTTCCTGCCACCACTTGTTCAAGTTCATCTCACTTTACCAGTGAAGGCGAGTATTGCCTTACATCCACCTGTGGCCCTCTCCCGTGCCAAGCTATACCCAGCCACCGTGTCCTTAGTGTCTTGGCTCCTCTCTCCAGATGTTCTTAAGATATATTTCATCCTGTGATGCTCCTGTTGGTCACGTGTTCTCACCTAGATGTGCTTGCAGGGTCGAGCTAGGCTCCTGGCCCCGCCTTCTCAACGTTCTTAGATTAACGCAATGACTTGTTTATCTCGCTTTTATAATATTTTACATTTAAAACTTTGAATCGAACTAGTTGCAACAACTCCTATGTCTAACCTATTCATCCTTACTGACAGCTTTGACACTGACAAAGTTCTTTCTGAAGTCTCTTGACTCATTGGCGTCTCGAGTTTCCATCTATGACCGCTAGTTCTGTTGTTGCTAGCTTCGTACACTGCTGCTTTCTACATCGAACACTTTATGTAGGACATACGTAAATGTGTGTATCTATGTATTTACGTATGTAGGTTAGCTTAGCATTTTAAAAGCACCGAATCACCTTCTGTGGTCGATTGTTCAATAAACCCTTGAACTATATGTTTAACACATCTCTAACCCTGTCCATGGAGGACAGAAGAAAATGTATATATGCTGGTTAGCATTGTAAATGTGTGGCCACGTCTGTGGTAGAAAAAAAATAAAAACTGCTGCTTTCTCTACCTATCAATTTCCCTTAGAATCTTTGTTATATCCCCCACCTCCCTTTATCTCTCTCTCCCTTCAGTGGCTAGGTCCACTTGGTGTGTTGTGGTGGCGGTGCTTGTAGTACGAAAAATGGGTGGTGGTTTTAGACTCGGCTACTTGGAACACAATGTTCCAAGTATCACGGGCTATGGTGAGCCCGTAGTGGACTTGCATAGGAGCGAGGCTAGAAGTGTACTGACCAAATGGTGAACTGTGTATTAAATAGTGGCGGTGGTGGTGGTACAGTGAAGCCTGGCAGGCAGGCCGCCAGTGATCCTGGGCTAGAGGGAATGGATGGGGAGAGGGGGGGGATAGGGATGGTCCAGGGATGGGGTAATGCGCGGGAAGGATTCCCGTCCCACAGTTATGACCACCACATCGACCCTCAAGAATTACGAACTAGCAACCTCCAACGTTGGTCCTCACACACACAGCCCCGCTCCTGTGGCAGGTAAGTCCACTACGGGCTCACCATGGCCCGTGCTACTTGCCCCGCTCCTGTGGCAGGTAAGTCCACTACGGGCTCACCATAGCCCGTGCTACTTGCCCCGCTCCTGTGGCAGGTAAGTCCACTACGGGCTCACCATAGCCCGTGCTACTTGCCCCACCACCACACCCACCTACCACTCAGCACCACGAGGGCTCAGAAAAGGTGGGCCTGCCCAGATGCCTACAGGTGTGAGAGGAAGGGGGGATCAACTGGAGGTACAGATGCATTAGGGGCCAGGGATGCTGGAGCTGAACCTACCCCTGCCTGGATACCTGCCTCCACACCTGCCCTGCTTCCCTCCCCCCTAACCCACAGCCCCCCCATCCTCTCGCCTGCCAAGGTCAACACGCCCACACCACCGCCCGCCCACCCGCCCACGACCCTCCACACCTACCTGCCCAGCGTCTCTCATGCCCACACCTGTTCTACGCTTCACCCTCCTCCGTACGCCACACACCTGCCCTACGCCACACACCTGCCCTACGCCACATGCGAGTTCAGAGTGTCTGGGAAATATACAATGGGAGGAAGATTATAATTATTCACTGAAAGATAGTCTAGGGAATAATGATTAGTGTCAAATGAGGATACAGAGAACTGATGGAGTAGAGCCAGGAAGGAATACCAAGAAAAACAGTGAAAATGTCATTGCATCCAAGCAAAGAAACAGCCAAAGTTACTACATGGCCATATAAGAAGGAAAATTAACAGTGAATTCACGGGCTCACCATAGCCCGTGCTACATGGGCATTTCGTTCTGAGTGGCTAAATCTAAAAACAAGAGTGATTGACCAAGTGACTAGATTATGCAAAAGGAGAAGTGAACACACAGATGACATGGAAATTTGTGTGGATTAAATCCCAATTTGCAGGTGTTCAAAGAGCCAGAGCTCAACCCCCGCATCACAACTAGGTGAGTACAACTAGGTGAGTACAGCTTCCAATGCCAGAAGCGGAGTTATCAGCAAAAAGCGCCAAACCATCACGATTATATGGCATTGGGAAGGGGGGTCAGGATAAGGATTTAGGATGGAACGAGGGGGAAGGAATGGTGCCCAACCACTTATGAACAGTCAGGGATTGAACACCGACCTGCACGAATCGAGACCGTTGATGAGATACTAACACCTATTGAGGCAACAACAGAGGACACAATGAGACAAATAACACCACTAGATGACACTAAAAGCTATTGGACCAGACATTATACCACAGTGGAGGACCGAGGATTTTATAACGCTGCGAAGGAGCTCTTAGGTATATACCCGTACCACTTGCAGGCGAGGAGTCACAATAACGCGGGTAAATTAAGTTGACCAGACCACACACCAGAAGGTGAAGGGACGACGACGTTTCGGTCTGTCCTGGACCATTCACAATTGACTTGAGAATGGTCCAGGACGGACCGAAACGTCGTCGTCCCTTCAACTTCTAGTGTGTGGTCTGGTCAACCCGTACCACTGATTTTCACTTAAGTGTGAAGGAACATGTTGGGCAGCTGCTGAAAGACGGTACACACGTGATGTCAATACACGTGAAAGACGGCACATGTCATGTCAATACACATGAAAGACGGCACATGTCATGTCAATACACGTGAAAAACAACAGTGAGGAAGAACTTAACTACATATGACCACCACCGACAAGCATACCTTGCCAAGTACTCTAAAAAACGACCAAAGATAAACATAGTTCAACATCTAGAGATGTTCAAATATGTACACAAACATTTCTGAACGCTTAATCATCAATCACAGCAACAAGTCCGCTCCCATTTTTTCAGAAAATGGGTTGAAACCATTTGTTTAGTCAGCAGTAACTAAAGTAAATTAACAAGATATGTAACTATAGCACTAAGGATATCCGGAGAGGCACTCCTAACAGCGCGGGGCAATCCTCATTAGTACAGGAAGATATCCATAAGGTGTATCGAGTACAGGCGGGGGTTGAAGAGGCTGTTGTGGTTGGTATTGTGTTGATGCCTGGTGGAAGAGGGGGGGGGGGTGAGAGGGAAGGGAGAGGGGGCTACAGGTATGAGACGTGAGCTAAGAATGTCCGGTGTTCTTAGTTTTTCAACCCCCCCCCCCATCTCCCCTCCATACCGGAATATCCAACACGACCTGACAAACGGATTTTTTTTATTCTTAAGCAGCAACAGTGAAAGTTAGAAAAATGTTTGAGCAAGTGAAGGGGGAAATGTGGCAGACAGGTGGTGCAGGCCAGGCAGGCAGGTGGTGCAGCAGGCCAGGCAGGCAGGTGGTGCAGCAGGCCAGGCAGGCAGGTGGTGCAGCAGGCCAGGCTGGCAGGTGAGGCTGGCAGGTGGTGCAGGCCAGGCTGGCAGGTGGTGCAGGCCAGGCTGGCAGGTGGTGCAGGCCAGGCTGGCAGTGATGTAGAGAAACCGCCAGGTGGGATAACCCACTCCCTGCATGACGCAGTTCTGCTTCTCTGCTCAATTCTTAATAGACCCCCGACGCAGAGCCGACACAAACAGTCTAACGAAACGATTATTATTATTACGAAACGCTACCCTTCAGGACGAGAGACCTAACCGCACTCGTCTACAACCTCGTAGGTTATTATATATTTAAACTAGTTCCACATCGGCACAAAATCAACATTACCATTTTGTACACAATTTAATATCTGCTCTTAAGACAACAGTGATCTAGCAGGCTGTGGGTGTCTGCTTGTGTAGGACGCATGGCCAGGTGTTGTGGTGTCTGCTTTTTACTTTCAGTTCTTGTGGTGGTCTGCTGGGATTCTTGGGCTCGTCAGTCAACTCTCCCTCATCCCCCTCTCTCTCACACACACACACACACACACACACACACACACCTCTAACCCTGTCCATGGAGGACAGAAGAAAATGTATATGCTGGTTAGCATTGTAAATGTGTGGCCACGTCTGTGGTAGAAAATAATAATAAAACACACACACACACACACACACACACAGTTACGAGGAAAGGCTGCGTGAAATGCACCTCACGTCGCTGGAAGACAGGAGAGCTCGAGGAGACACAATCACAACCTACAAAATTCTCAAGAGGAACTGACAGGGGGTAGATTAAGATAAACTGTTTAACATGGGTGGTAGGCGAACAAGGGGACACCGGTGGAAACCCAGTACCCAAATGAGCCACAGGGACGTTAGAAAGAACCCGCGTATGGGGACTCAGTAACCGCGGACGTGCCCAATGTCTGAGCAACACTGACACCTGATCTTGTCACCGCAAGTTGCGAGTCCTGGAGGCTTCACCAGGCCAGGCACGAGTGAGGCAGGCACATGCTGGGGCCAACACAGATGAGACGGGTCAATGAGGGCGGCCAACACAGAAAGGGAAGGTGGCGGCCAACACAGAAAGGGAAGGTGGCGGCCAACACAGAAAGGGAAGGTGGCGGCCAACACAGAAAGGGAAGGTGGCGGCCAACACAGAAAGGGAAGGTGGCGGCCAACACAGAAAGGGAAGGTGGCGGCCAACACAGAAAGGGAAGGTGGCGGCCAACACAGAAAGGGAAGGTGGCGGCCAACACAGAAAGGGAAGGTGGCGGCCAACACAGAAAGGGGAGGTGGCGGCCAACACAGAAAGGGGAGGTGGCGGCCAACACAGAAAGGGGAGGTGGCGGCCAACACAGAAAGGGGAGGTGGCGGCCAACACAGAAAGGGGAGGTGGCGGCCAACACAGAAAGGGGAGGTGGCGGCCAACACAGAAAGGGGAGGTGGCGGCCAACACAGAAAGGGGAGGTGGCGGCCAACACAGAAAGGGGAGGTGGCGGCCAACACAGAAAGGGAAGGTGGCGGCCAACACAGAAAGGGAAGGTGGCGGCCAACACAGAAAGGGGAGGTGGCGGCCAACACAGAAAGGGGAGGTGGCGGCCAACACAGAAAGGGAAGGTGGCGGCCAACACAGAAAGGGAAGGTGGCGGCCAACACAGAAAGGGAAGGTGGCGGCCAACACAGAAAGGGGAGGTGGCGGCCAACACAGAAAGGGGAGGTGGCGGCCAACACAGAAAGGGGAGGTGGCGGCCAACACAGAAAGGGGAGGTGGCGGCCAACACAGAAAGGGGAGGTGGCGGCCAACACAGAAAGGGAAGGTGGCGGCCAACACAGAAAGGGAAGGTGGCGGCCAACACAGAAAGGGAAGGTGGCGGCCAACACAGAAAGGGAAGGTGGCGGCCAACACAGAAAGGGAAGGTGGCGGCCAACACAGAAAGGGAAGGTGGCGGCCAACACAGAAAGGGGAGGTGGCGGCCAACACAGAAAGGGGAGGTGGTCCCCTCTCACAGGGAGGCGGACTGGTTCGGGGAAGGAGGCAGGCAGGTAGCCACCACAGATCAGCAAGGGGGACAGCCCGCCTCCTTTCACAACTCTCACTGTATTTCTCACTTCTAAACTTCCCTCTATTCTCTTTACTCCCCAAAAAGTTGAATTTGGCAAGGGGGAAAATCCAGTTTGTAGATGAAAAAATCAGACACCACGAGGAGGCTCCGAAGCTGAGCTCTGAGTTACACACAGAAATCACAATAGCATGATGCATTAAATGAACACATTCACAAGGGGATTAAGGCGCGTCTGGGATCCTCTCGGACGTATGTTCGAACCCTCATCACGGCCCTTGCGGATTTATTTCTGTGCTGTGAGTACTCCAAAGCAAATGCCCTACACCACTACACCACAACATGGTAACTGAATCCTCTAGTGTTCCCGAGGCTTACACTGATGCCAAACCATGGTTTTACACCATACACCCCCCCCCCCCCGGACTCGGGCCTGTAAGTCTAGGGACCAGATTCACGAAAGCAGTTACGCAAGTACTTACGAACGAGTACATCTTTCCTCCATCTTTGACGGCTTTGGTTACATTTATTAAACAGTTTACAAGCATGGAAACTTGCCAATCAATTGTTGTTGTTGTTATAAACAGCCTCCTGGTGCTTTGGAACTCATTAACTGTTTAATAATTGTAAACAAAAACGCCAAAGATTGAGAAAAGATGTACGGGTTCGTAAGTGCTTTCGTGGATAGGTAACCAACCACCACAAACACGCTAAAGCGAAAGCAACGCGACAGTAGCGGACGGAAGCCGACAGTCACGCTTACGGAAGTTATGAAGAATATTACTTCCAGCCTCAGCGTGAGATGAAGGTGAGAAGTGAAAGATGGAGAGGCAGGGGGGGGTTAGAGTGCAGCTGGGGCTCCGAGGCTGTTCGTGCCCCCCCCCCTCCGCCCCCCCACTAGCACTTGTCTCCCCCCACCAAGTACCCCCATAAGTACCCCCCCCCAACACAGTCCTCTCCAGCTTCCATCACTTTATGAAGTTTGATCAAATATTTTATTTGCGATTCAGTCCATGCTCGAGAGTGGCGTTCAGGCGAGGTACTGCTCGAGGGAGGTGTTGGCGGCGTGGGTGAAGGGCCCGGGCGAGGGAGGGGCGCCCGGGCGAGCAGGGGGGCCCCCGGGCGAGCAGGGGGCACCCGGGCGAGCCACATCTGGACCTGTACCTAAATCTGGACAAAAGCGGTGGCTACCAATGTGCGTCTCAACACCGTCGGCTTATTAAAAGCCTCGTCTAACGTGTTAAGTCACACAGCCAGGTGACACGACAACTATGTATGGTATCAACCATCTGTCCTGCTACTGAGACGGCTACTGCTACTCACTGCTACTGTCCACGTACCCCCGTGACCCCAGGGAATCCCTGGTACGATAATTCTACCGTACCGGAAGGTTTCTCACAAGACAACTAACTACGTCTGAGCCGAGGGTACACAATTTTTTATCAACAATGAGCCGAGTGAAGGAAGGTGAAGGCAGGGGAAGGAAGGTGAAGGCTGGGGGAAGGAAGGTGAAGGCAGGGGGAAGGAAGGTGAAGGCAGGGGAAGGAAGGTGAAGGCTGGGGGAAGGAAGGTGAAGGCTGGGGGAAGGAAGGTGAAGGCAGGGGGAAGGAAGGTGAAGGCAGGGGGAAGGAAGGTGAAGGAAGCGACGGCCAGGGTCACCCGGTGCACGATATTCCTCACGATTTCTAACAGAATTTGCTCCGTCCGACGCCCGCGTGAGCTCGAGTGACCTCGACTCAGCCATAGGCCTCAAACCACTGAATCTTCAACTGTCAAACAAATCTAAAAAATAAAAACCCATCACAAGAGCCCTTGAACGAATTTAAAGAGCAGAAGAGGAGCTAGCAGCACCATTGTATGCATGGGGGGCTCACACGGACGAGCTCGGGGAGGCTCAACGGACGAGCTCGGGGAGGCTCAACGGACGAGCACGAGGGGCTCAACTGTGCACCAATCCTCCGATTGCTGCCCTTGATATTTTCTGAATACGTCGATCACTCACGTCTCCCCATCGCCATCATGGCTGCCACAGCCTTGGCCTCCACAGATTTCTCTGCGCGCCACCCGGCCTCTGGGCCGCCACCTTCCGTCATAATCGTGTCCTCACATCACATGTGGTGTGAGTGGTGGCGGAGAGTCCCAGCCGGTATGGACAAGAGCGCAGAGGAACAATGGACCTTGTGCTCGAGGGGCAGGGGAACGCAGGTAACACAATGGCTGTCGGATAGCCAGCTTCCGCACCCTGTTATCTGTCCAGCAGTCTGTTTTCACACACACACGCACACACACACGCACACGCACGCGCACACGCACGCACACACGCACGCACACACGCACGCACACACACACGCACACACACACACACACACACACACACACACACACACACACACACACACACACACACACACACACACACGCACACACGCACACACGCACACACAGGCTGAGAGAGAACTGCACCTTACGTCGCTGGAAGACAGAAGAGCTCAGGGAGACAGGATCACCACATACAATGGCAAGAGTCCCTAACTTGCATACCATGCAAGCTGATGGAGAAGATGGTGCGAAAAAAAGCTAGTTGAACATCTGGAGCGAAAGAACTTTGTAACACAGCATCAGCATGGGTTCAGGGATGGCAAGTCCTGCCTCACAGGATTAATTGAATTCTACGACCAGGCAACAAAAATAAGGCAAGAATGAGAGGGGTGGGCCAGACTGCATATTTTTGGATTATCAGAAAGCCTTTGATACAGTACCACACAAAAGGCTAGTGAAAAAGCTGGAGATGCAGGCAAGAGTGAAAGGGAAGGTACTCCACTCGATAAGGGAGTACCTAAGCAACAGAAGACAGCGAGTTACTGTGAGGGGTGAGGTCTCAGATTAGCGAGACGTCACCAGAGGAGTCACGAAGGGTTCAGTCCTTGGACCTATACTGTTCCTGATATACGTAAATGATCTCCCAGAGGGTATATAATCGTTCCTCTCTGTTTGCTGATGGTGCAAAAATTATGAGGAGGATTAAAACAGATGAAGATAGTAGGAGGCTACAAGATGACCCAGACAGACCGAATGAATGGTCCAACAAATGGCTACTAAGTTCAACCCGATTAAATGCAAGCTAATGAAACTAGGCGGTGGAAACAGGAGGCCAGACACAGGATGCCGAATGGGAAATGAAGTACTTCATGAAACGGACAGAGAGAAAGATCTAGGAGTTGATATCACACCAAACCTGTCTCCTGAAGCCCACAAAAAGAATTACATCTGTGGCATGAGCGAGGCTGGCTAACATCAGAACAGCCTTCAGGAACCTGTGTAAGGAATCATCCAGAACCTTGTACACAGCATATGTAAGACCAACCTTGGAGTATGCAGCCCCAGCATGGAGCCCGTACCTTGTCAAGCATAAGACGCTGGAAAAAGTTCAGAGGTATGCCACTAGGCTAGTCCCAGAACTAAGAGGCATGAGTTACGAGGAAAGGCTGCGTGAAATGCACCTTACGACACTGGAAGACAGAAGAGTAAGAGGAGACTTGATCACTACCTACAAAATTCTCACAGGAATTGACAGGGTAGATAAGGATAAACGTTTTAACACGGATGGGACGCGAACAAGGGGACACAGGTGGAAACTGAGTACCCACAAGAGCCACAGGGACGTTAGAAAGAACCTTTCAGTGTCTGAGTAGTTAACAAGTGGAATGCATTAGGCAGTGATGTGGTACTGGAGGCTGACTCCATACACAGTTTCAAATGTAAATATGATAGAGCCCAGTAAGCTCAGGAATCTGTACACCAGTTGATTGCCAGTTGAGAGGCGGGACCAAAGAGCCAGAGCTCAACCCCCGCAAGCACAACTAGGCGAGTACACAAACTAGTCAGCCAGCGTGGGGGGGGGGTTTAACCCCCCCCCCACGCTGAGTTTTAACCGTTGGATCGATTTTTTCGCATTTCCTTTCAATTTCAAAGTATTGAACTCAGGGGAGTTGATTAACGCACGCGTACACACACCACCTGCTCCTTTAACATGAATTCCCTGACACGCCTTTGGACACAACCCCCCTATTAGACCCATCCCCGGCACCCCCCTACACCAGCCCCATCCCCGGCACCAGACCCCAAAATAAATTTAGTCCGCGACGAGTCTGAATTTCGAAACTGACCGCCACATTGATGCCAGTAACGGCCAAACGTGAGGTCATCAGCGGCATCCAGTCCATCAAACACACGCGACACTTGGGGGTGTAAACACACCACGACACTCCGGGTGTCGGCTAACACCCCGTGTTGTGTGTGTGGGGGCCCGTGTGGGGTATGGCGCGCGCGTGGTCATTTGCAATTTATTTATTATGCTTGGCTGTGTGAGGGTGTCAGGTGGTGACGACCTGGATACTCCAGTGTCTGTCTGTGCGGGACGGGACGGGACGGGACAGAACGAGACAGTGAACGAGACAGAGAAGGAGACAGCTAGAGAGAGAGGAGGGGGCTGGTGGACGTACAGTAAAGTAGCTAAAGTGCCTCTACTGATGGAGTTTATTGGTGAGGCATCGCAGGTGTGGGTGACTCACTGGTCTCCCCCTCTCCCCCAGTGCCTCACACACCTGTGTATCTGAGGTTAGTGCCTAACCTACCCCCCCCCCCTTTCCCCCCTCTCATCCTGGCCCTGTTGGGGGTCGCGGGGAGAGGGGGGGGCAGGGTCCCCCCCACCCTTGTGTCTATCATTCATATTACATGCACCGGAAACAGCGATAATGCTTCCTGAGTACCACGCACTACCACAGGCGCCCCCACAACGTTTCAGGCCCACATTCCCCTGCTAGTCTGATCTCCAAGACTCTGAGAGCAGCTGTTGTCAGGCAAGAGTGGTCTCCATGCCTATGTGTAGCGCATGGCAGCCTCTGCGTGCTGCACGTCACAGACTGTGTCTGCGGGTTACATATGACACCCTATGTGTGTGTCACATACATACTGTGTACCACATGACAGTGTTATGTTGCTTTACACATCAACAATGACATTGGGAAGGTCAAGGAGAAGACATTACGTGGTAGTGAGAATTGGCTTGAGGGGAGAGATGAGCGCATGCGCATAAACCAAAAATTATTCACTTAAAATGCGCTTATGTCGAGCGCTAGTTCATGTGCCCCGACCTCCCTGAACATCTCTTGTACCAGTTGGGCTCACCATAGCCCGTGCTGCTTGGAATTTTTTGTTCCGACATCATGAGTCTCCGCTTTACCTGCTATCTAATATAAGTGATATTAGTGAGTGATAAGTGATATAAGTCTATTTTTCAGAGGTGGGCACATGCAAGGTGCGCGTGTGTTGAGAGAGAAGGAAGCACACGCAAGATGCGCGTGTGTTGAGAGAGAAGGAAGCACACGCAAGGTGCGCGTGTGTTGAGAGAGAAGGAAGCACACGCAAGATGCGCGTGTGTTGAGAGAGAAGGAAGCACACGCAAGGTGCGCGTGTGTTGAGAGAGAAGGAAGCACACGCAAGGTGTGCGTGTGTTGAGAGAGATAAGGAAGCACACGCAAGGTGTGCGTGTGTTTTGAGGGCAGGAAGCACGCCCGCAAGCTCTCACAAACTAACACTGCCCTTGACTGTCTCGCCTGACAATTAGGGTGAGTCATAAAGGACTTGAAAACTTCCTACAGGTGCCATAACCCTTAACAAGTGTGTGTGTACAGGTGTCGAGGGCCACACATGCCCTACTGACCCACCTCTCAACACACACACACACACACACACACACACACACACACACACACACACACACACACACACACACACACACACACACACACACACACACACACACACACACACACAGCCACAAATGAGCCACAGAGATATTAGAAAGAACTTTTTTAGTGTCAGAGTGGTTGACAAATGGAATGCATTAGGAAGTGATGTGGTGGAGGCTGACTCCATACACAGTTTCAAGTGTAGATATGATAGAGCCCAATAGGCTCAGGAACCTGTACACCTGTTGATTGACAGTTGAGAGGCGGGACCAAAGAGCCAGAGCTCAACCCCCGCAAGCACAACTAGGTGAGTACACACACACCAGCACTCGTAAGCATCCTCCCTCCACCTCAAAAACCAAAGGAAATTAAAACACACACAGAGCAGTGCTCCAAGAAGAGAGAGCCGAGCTGCGATGACCGAGGAAGCTGACCCTAACCTCGCTTGAAGACAGACGAGCTGGAGGACACATGATCCCATCGTACAAGATACTTATAAGTACGAGAGGACATGTTAGGAAGCTAGGCGCACACATGAGGCTCATACCACACAAAGTGCCGTGATAAACAAAACCCGGGCCCCAACCCTTCAGCATTCCATGTGATGCGGAGCTGTCCGCGTACATGGCTTATTACTCACCCACGGACATAAACAATGACATGGTTGTACCACCCCAGACTGGCGCCGCTCGCGGGCTACTGTGTGCCGGTGACTGGCGCCACTCACAGGCTACTGTGCCAGTGACTGGCCACACGACCTTATGACTGTGGTGGGCCAGCTTCACAAGGGCGCCACACCCGCTACTCTTCAGAGACAACAACAGACCTTGGCCACTGTTGGCTTTCTCGCCTATCTTGAGATGATTTCGCGGCTTAGCGTCCCCGCGGCCCGGTCTTCGACCAGGCCTTCTTTTTGTTACACACCCCAGGTGGTGCTACAGGCTGTGGCGCAGGTGGTACAGCTCTCACCCCACCGGAAGGCACGCGACCACCAGCCAAGGCGCGTGGGGGAGCTACCCTCAACACCACGCTTCCAGCGTCACTCATCCTCATCTCCTGTCCCACCCAACCCGTAATGTGACCCGTGAGGGAAGGGGAGGCGCGCCGTGGAGGCTCCCACGCCCCAGTACTCCCACGCTAACACCCCCCGGCGTCACTTCTTGACGGACTTCCCGCTCCACGCGCGACGGCACATTTGGGCCAAGAGTATTGCTTTAGCTTCTACAAATTGCAACAGTTTTCTCTAATCCCAGTGGAGCAGACAGCTCACCTCTCACGCGCACCGGGTGATCTCTGCTCGGGGTTACTCGCAGAGAATCTCGTAGATTATTGAAGAGACAAAGAGAAAGATTAACATCCATTTAATTTAACAGAAGAGCAAAGCAGTCTCTCTCACACAAAAATCGCGGTGAATCTCTCACTGTTTACACACGATGAAAGCTTACTAGACATGTCAAAATTTACGGTGTCAAAGACTGGTTTAGAGGGGTCCAGGAGCTGGAGCCCGTCTCCTTCGCTTACTCACCCGCTCGTCCAGACACATTAGAACATTAGAAACACATTAGAAACACCCGAGGTGTACCACAACCACCTTGATAAGTCATCAAGCGTGCAATATTTGCACGCAACAAAAATATTATCCACCCAAAAAGAGGAACATAAACATGCGTCTCCAAACAATACTGAGAGTAAAAAAATATCTGTCCCTTTGAGATGTTTTATAAATATATAAATATATAAATAATTCACAACAAATCTAAACACCCAACCTAGGCCTATACACGAATTTATGTATAATAATTAAAGTATGAAACAAAAACACATTTTTAATACAGTACGAGCCTAGCCCGAGGGATGAGTTGCTGAAGAGGAGCCTAGCCCAAGGGATGAGTTGCTGAAGAGGAGCCTAGCCCGAGGGATGAGTTGCTGAAGAGGAGCCTAGCCCAAGGGATGAGTTGCTGAAGAGGAGCCTAGCCCGAGGGATGAGTTGCTGAAGAGGAGCCTAGCCCGAGGGATGAGTTGCTGAAGAGGAGCCTAGCCCGAGGGATGAGATGCTGAAAAAGAGCCTAGCCCGAGGGATGAGATGCTGAAGACGAGCCTAGCCCGAGGGATGAGTTGCTCAAGACGAGCCTAGCCCGAGGGATGAGTTGCTCAAGACGAGCTTAGCCCTAGGGATGAGTTGCTCAAGACGATCCTAGCCTGAGGGATGAGTTGCTCAAGACGATCCTAGCCTGAGGGATGAGTTGCTCAATGATGGGCTGCGACTTCTGGAGGTGCGGTAAAATTGATCACATGAGCTAAGAATAAAGCTGATGACACACTGAGGCGCTGTGATGACGGCGACGCGGTAACAAATGGATGATGATAAAGATGGTGACTAGCGAGGAGCCACTGTCACCCTCTATACAGCTGTGAGGGGCCGAGGTACACACACACACACACACATGCTGTACCGTACTCACCACAACACTGTACCGTACTCACCACAACACTGTACCACAAGGACATGCATATACAGGCCACGTGTGCCACTTGACCAATGAGGTGAACTACTAGATACATTACTACATATCCAAGGAGACCAATTCACGTGTACATCACCTGAAACACTGAGTAACAAGTATGAAATACAAGGTTGAAACTACAGGTGAACGTTTCTACAAGTACATTACTGGGGAGTGAAGTGCATACAGTGATCAGCTGTAACCCTTACTAGGTCCTTGGCAGCAACACAAGGCGTTCCCAACAATAATCTACAAGAGTAAGTTTGAGAATATTTACTTGGGAGAAAACGGGGGTGTTACCGGAGAGGGGAGTCTAGTGTAGACTTACCTGTGGCTGCGTCGACGCCTCGCTAGTCGCTGATGACGAAGCGGCCGAACTCACGGAGCGCGTGTCGACATCGTCGTGGTGATGGTGGTGGTTATTGTGGCCATTAGTGACGGGGGCGGAGGAACTGACAGGCTCTGGGGTGGACGGTAGGGCGGGAGCGTTGTCGTCGTCATCTTCGTCCTCCTCAACGATGACCTTGTGGTCTCTGACAGACGACTTTACGATCACGTTTGATTGGGTTCCCCGCACCACGATGTTCTTGCTCTTGTAGTACTTGTCCGCCTTGGGGTCGAGCACCAGCAGCCTCGTCTCGTTCTGCACCATCTTGATCCGCTGCACCACCTGGGGACAACACAAACACGACAGTCAATACCAACCTGAGCACATATCCCGCTAAACACACACCCAAACTACGACGTTGGTACAACGTTCGACCCCACAAGTTTTAACACCACCTAACCAGTTATAACAACCAATATAGCAAGTTGTAACAACGTTCTAATACGTCATAAACACGTTAAGCCAAGATGTGACAACTTTATTACAAGTTGTAACAAGCGGAAAATAGAGACAGTTTCGGTTTGTGTTTCCAGGGTTGGACTATTAAAACATAAAATGTTTTATAAACATAAAACATTCACCCGAGTCACCTACGTGTGACTGTGTGTATTTATTATTTGTGATTGCAAAATCGAGCTATTAGCTCTTGGACCCCGCCTTTCTGACCAATCTATTATGTCTACTACATACATGTCTAACACACACACACACACGTCCCCCAGGAAGCAGCTGTCTAACTCCCAGGTACCTATTCATGCTAGGTGAACAGGAGCATCAAGGGTGAAAGAAACTCTGCCCACTTGTCTGTCTCGGTCGGAAATCGAACCCGGGCCCTTAGGACTACGTTACCTCAAATCCTCCTCATGGCACCGGCACATTTTCCCAAAGAGAGAGATAAAGAAAGTATTTTAAAAACAAAACAGAACAGGAAACAATGGATAAATGAAGATTCAGGAAAGCCCTGGGGTTAATACGTTGAAACACGGACTCTGTGAAACAGCTACCATGTAACCTAAGACTCGAGACCGCTGGGATGCTTCAAGCATACATCTTAAGACACACACGTACTCGCCTAGTTCTGAGTACGTTCAGTATACAGTATACGTGAATGAGTGGATATAAGTAGGAGTTGCGTAGTACGGGCCAACAGGTCTCTAGTTTTTTCTTTTATTATGACTAACTTTATCAAATCAACACGAAGTTCAGTAGAACTTCGGTTTCAACTCTTTTGACCATGTCGTAGCTCAGTCGATTAAGGCAGCGTCTGTGATGCTCTTGGGCGCAGGTTCGAATCCTCGTTAAGGCCCTTGTGGATTTGTTCATTTATAAAATCAAGTTTGGTTAACACTGCCTTCAGTTTATTTATTGGATTGAATTAGTTTAGTCACGTTAGTAGTAGGCATCCATCAGTCTCAGGAGACTATAGAGTTGCGCTCTGATGTCGGCCTGATCTGGAGTGGCCTCACCAGGGCGCAAAGCCAGGGTAGGTTGATTCGGGGGAGAAGCTGTTACCCAGGCAGCAGGTCCCCCCCCCCCTCTCCACGGCGCTGAAAGTCTCCAATGGAAAGGCATACGCCAATACGATTGGTTCCAGCGCCGTCGCAGGAACTGTGAGTTCCGGGGATGACCTGGAAGTTGGTGAAGGGCACAAGGACCTCCAGCCCGTTACTGCTCTCCAATAAGTGTTATGTCTTCCTCTACGTGTTAAGGGGTCGACGGGCCAGTGTTGCCATGTCTCCCCGCGTGGTTTGATCTTCACCTTAGTTCTGGTCCAATTTAATTTATACATTAAGAACAATAACGGGCAGAGGTCTGAATAACCTCGCTATTATATTCGGACCCTGAACGAGAGAGGTGAAAGAAAATTTCTGGTCAAAATGCGACATAACATAGTGAAGGCTTTACCCTGATCAGGCGAGCAACTATCACTTCAGGTACACAGCGGTGCAGCTGATGGAAGGATAACTTGGGAGAGAGCGGGATAAAAGTTACTGGGTGAAGTTAATTTAGTTCAGAGGAAAGTTGTCTGTGAGGAGTTCGCGTGACCTGAGGTCCAAGTCACTGGCCTCTTGCATCGAAGTTGCGCCAGGCATGTCTGAGGCTGCTTTGCAGCTCGGAGCTGTGGCAGAGTCGAGTATATATTCTATGGTTGTACTACACCCATCAGTCTCCTCACAGTTACTGTGTCTAAGGACCCCCAAAGATGGTAAACTATGCCTGGCCAGAATGATGCCACAGGAAGCTCCAGTGAAGGCTGACCCTTTCTTCCTTTTCTCCATTCCATAGCCATAGAGTTATGAAGGTTGTCAGGGCGTCAGGACACGAGATGGCAACAGACTGAGCGCGTACTTTTGTCTTATCGAGATCAGGATGTGGTATCCGCTCTCCACCACCGGTACCATCCCTCCCCGCCCCCCCCCCCAGCCACCACCGGCACCATCTCCCGATGAAATGTAAATTTGGTTAAGAAACTGAGGAAACATTTGTTACACAACGAAGTCACGATCGTGAAGGAGGATCAAGAAGGATGAGAGCAAGTTCTGCAACGGTCGCTGGGAGTCGCAATTCTTGTGTCACTCCTCCCACTCTTGAGAGAGGCCGTGGGGGTGGGTGGTGTCACACGACCCCCCCCCCCCCCCACTCCTGAGAGAGGCCAGGAGGGACTGTGTCATGCCACCAATACTGGTGTTCTCGGTAACAGGCTACACAACACACAAGGATACATACCAAAGCACGAGACTCTTAATCCCCGTCCCAACTTCTCGCTGGAGCCTAGAGAAGCAGGAAAGGTGTGGTGCTGTGTCCTCAGCCACCTTCCCAAAGGTCCCGTCACGATGGGCCTCGGCACCTCTGCCACACTCCAACCTCTCTCCTCAAATAATACATCACCTTCCGACGCCCCCGTCTCCTACGGACTAACTACAATATACTATAAATCACAGTGGCTCACAAACAACTACGTTTTCTATGCTTAGGATAGTTTCGTGCGTTTTAATATCCTTTTTTTTTGTCCGTTGTGAAACACAAATATTTCCTATTGCCATAGTAAAATTTTAATTGAAACGCGAATATTCCCCATTGACAGTAAATTTTTTCGTGAATCCCGTGAATTTTCCCCCATTGGCATAGTATAATTTTCCTTGAAACACGAATATTCCCCCATTGGCATAGCATAATTTTCCCAGAATAGTTTTGACAATTGTCGTGTCACACTGTCTGGAGAACATCATTCAGCATGAACAAATCCACAAGGGCCGTGACGAGGATTCGAACCTGCGTCCGAGAGCATCCCAGACGCTGCCTTAATCGACTGAGCTACATGGTATAAGATTTGATTTGATGACTGATGTTCAAATGATTTGTTCATTTGATACATCACGCTATTGTGATTTGTGTAATCATTCAGCATATCCAATCATACAGTCGCAAGCTTTGTTAATCCCAAGTATCCTACATCCTCCACAGTCACAATAACGTGACTAAAGTATGTTGACCAGACCACACACTAGAAGGTGAAGGGACAACGACGTTTCGGTCCGTCCTGGACCATTCTCAAGTCAACTTGAGACTGAGAATGGTCCAGGACGGACCGAAACGTCGTCGTCCCTTCACCTTCTAGTGTGTCGTCTGGTCAATAAGATACCATCATATTTTACGTCAAGACACCTCCCAGGCGTCACCTGACCCCGTGTGAAACAGCAAGTTTCTAAAATGAATTTGCAGGCAACAGGTGTGGGATATTGAATCATCTCGAGTGAACACAGTCTCAGTCGTTGAGAAACTCTGCATGTCGACCGCACTGAGTCGAGTCCACAGTCTTGACAAACCCAACAGTCTTTCTAGTTGGCTCAGTCTCCCCTTTTGCAAGATATCGTCCACTACCATCACTTAATTCCTCCCCTTCATCAAGGGTCCACAAGCGCACCTAGTAGCGATAACCAATCGCAAGGCCACACGCCCGTTTTTTGTTTATCTTGTTTATGGGAAGATAAATGGGAGAACATTGACAGTTGATAAGCAAACGTCAACAACGCTCGGTGTGATAGATTGTCCGGAGACCCCATTATAGCCTAACGTGCTCCAAAAGCTATAAATCTCTTCGTTTGGACGTTAGAGAGGGTTCTTGATCCTTTTGGAGACTATGGCGTGGGCTGTTTTACTATTTACATCTATTTTTTTTACACTTTTACACTCCCCCCTCGGCACTACACACACACAGCATTTGCACAATGGCTTCCAGACTCCGTTAAGCTCCAATTGTTGAGGTGTGGTGGTGATTACATCAGCTGGGCCCAGTCACCTTCCCAGACCTCCGCCAACCACAGTCACGCACCAACCTTCACCCCCCAAGGCCTGACCTGTATAAAATGATTAAGCCTGCACACACTCACCCTTACACCTGCGCGCTCTCTCACGACAATACCGCCTAGGCTCTAACCCTTCACCAGCAGCCTCCTCTCACCTTTCAACATCTGCGCCTGGCTTCCTCGCTCTTCGCCCTAGGCGTCCTGCACTCTCCCGCGTTACTTTTCCCGCTCACTTGTCACTTTACACCTGCAGCCTCGCCTCTCACCGCTCGCGCTCCCAGCACTCGGGGAAACACCAGGGACGGGTAGAAATAGCCTAAGCTACTCTATCCCTTTGAGGTGTATTAATTTCTTGTCTCAATAAACATACTTGAACTTGAAGGAAACACCAGCCCTGTATACCAGTTTCATTCCACCATTCGTCCCCTTCTGCCACTTGAGTTAGATATCTTTACTGATCAAGTTAGACAATCTTGGCTGTTTGGTCCGGGCGGCGTGAGGACGCTCAGGTATTTTAACAACTTAACAAATTATTATACATATAGCAACTTGGTCGAACGTATAAAAATTGACACGAATAAACAAAAAATAATACTTGAAATGACATGCTAAAACCTGGAACAGTAACTATGCAATCTAACCCGTCGAGGGCCAAACTGTGCAATCCTGGGCCTTATATACGACATCGTAGGCCTTGTTAAAGTACATACATGTACTATACAAGGCCTGAAAGATCAGATTTCGTTGTTGCATACCTTCTCCTGCCTTTCACACAATCAATAGTACATAGCGTGAACTTTCGTGGTTGCAACCATCCATTTTTGGACGTTCGACAAAGCTACTGTAAATTCAATTATTTTTGGAGTATGGTTTAAATATTAATGCCTTTCGTTCTCCATCTTCCAGGGTTTAAACCACTCCGTACACGTGGTTCAGTACCCTCCCTACGCCCTCTTTGTTCTGGGGAAAGGGGGGGGGGGTAGTGACAATTTATAATAAAGACGTTTAAATGAGCTCATTTCGCTTGTCACCTCTACAGTAATGATCTCTTATCACCCAAACATGTCCGGCCCCACGGTAGTGCCCGCACCACCCTCTCTAGTGGGCCAGCCAGGGACTTAGGGCCCGCGCAGGAATATCCCTGCAAAAACAAAAAAAAAACAAAAAACAAAAAACTCCCTCTCACACCCACACCACTCTCACACCCACACCACTCTCACACCCCCCCCCCCCCCTCCCTCCCTCTCACACACCCACGCCACCCTCTCACACACTCACACCAATCATCCGGAGCAAATGGAGTGTGGAATTCAGGTCAGAAAGAAAATTAAAAGTTGATTACATCGAAAGAAATCGGTATTTAAGACCAAGATAAGACTATTTAGCACTGAACCGTCACGAATCGGTCAAACGCGTCACGTACCAATCACGAAACTGTCACGGACAGGAATTTATACCTAAATTTAAAGAAATGCTGCTCGATACCTCCTTTTGATAATTACTTGAAGAAAAGGATCAACCACTCACGAGATAACAGATACACCTTAAATGATGGTTATCTGCCGGGAACATTAACTACTGACGCTGGTTCGTCACTAACAAGCCAGTTCTTCCTGGCCCCGCCAAGGCCACTCCAGGTGGTGGCCCACAAATAAAAAGATAAATATGAATTAATTTTAAAGTTTGTATTCAGAGCAGCGCGAGGTTGTTAGACAAGTACTCAGTGTTCAGATTGGTGGGTGAAGCCCCCTCCCCAGCAGACGAAGCCCCCCCCCCCGCCCTCCCCTGCAGACGAAGCACCCCCCCCCCCGCCCTCCCCTGCAGACGAAGCACCCCCCGCCCTCCCCTGCAGACGAAGCCTCCCCTCCCCCCGCCCTCCCCTGCAGACGAAGCACCCCCCGCCCTCCCCTGCAGACGAAGCACCCCCTCCCCCCGCCCTCCCCTGCAGACGAAGCACCCCCCGCCCTCCCCTGCAGACGAAGCACCCCCCGCCCTCCCCTGCAGACGAAGCACCCCCTGCAGACGAAGCACCCCCTCCCCCCGCCCTCCCCTGCAGACGAAGCACCCCCTCCCCCCGCCCTCCCCTGCAGACGAAGCCCCCCCCGCCCTCTCCTGCAGACGAAGCCTCCCGCCCTCCCCAGCAGACGAAGCCTCCCGCCCTCCCCAGCAGACGAAGCCTCCCGCCCTCCCCAGCAGACGAAGCCCCCCGCCCTCCCCAGCAGACGAAGCCCCCCGCCTTCCCCAGCAGACGAAGCCTCCCGCCCTCCCCAGCAGACGAAGCCCCCCGCCCTCCCCAGCAGACGAAGCCCCCCGCCTTCCCCAGCAGACGAAGCCTCCCGCCCTCCCCAGCAGACGAAGCCTCCCGCCCTCCCCAGCAGACGAAACCCCCCGCCTTCCCCAGCAGACGTATCTAAAAGTCAGGTATTGTGTCTGGCCTTACAATCACCCGGTAAATTATTTTGGTGTTTATAACTGAGAAACTTTTCCACATTTGTTCTGTATTATTAGGCTACATAATTTCATTCCTTCGTATCAAATCAACTTTAAACTTATGTTAGACTTTGTATAAAAAGTCTTCCTCTTGAGTTTACAATTAGGTTTCTTCAAAGTCTACTTAGAAAAAACAAGATCAGCTTTTATTTCCATGTGGCTTTTGCGGTTGGTAATGATTAGTTTAGTCGCTGTGCACCAGGGGAGTGGACTACGGGCTCACCATAGCCCGTGCTACTTGGAACATTTTGTTCCAGGTAGCGAATCTTAAACAACAACAAAGGGGAGTGGAAGAGGGCAAGTGGGGGATGGAAGGGGGAGGAAGAGGGACGGGAAAGGAGAGATAGGGGGTGGGGAGGAAGAAAGGGGTAGGGGGGGGGGGGAGCAGGCGGCGGCTAGTGGTCATGGCTTTACACAACTATCCCTTCCCCCCCCCCCTCCGTGTGCTGGCATACAAAACATACTCGAACACGAAAACAACTCACAGCCAGCCATAACCTGGCCACCAACCAGCCTCCACCCTCCCTCATACACCAGCTCCCCCCCCCCTCATACACCAGAACACCCACCCTCATACACCAGGTCACCTCCACCCACTCACACCAGCCCACCCACCTGCAGGAAGACCATTGTAAACATAATACCCGAGCTTGGAAAGTAAAGATAAAATGTAGGGGGTAAAAATCTCCCTTTAGGGATGCTTTCAAAACATCTTTGAACGATCAAAAGAACGCTACTGACAACAAAGGGGGACACACAGCATCACGGACATATACACACAAGTAACACGTTTATTACAAATAAAATGAACGAGTCGAGTGAATTTTTGATGCACAAACATTATTATTGCCAACTCGGAAACCACGAATGAACGTAGAAAATGGGAACTTTCAGCAGAAAAGCACCTTGAGTGGTTTCGCTTCAAGTGGTGCATACTGATGAACAACTTAAGAGGAGGCGAGTGGCCATACATGCACAAGAAAGTGTGTTAAATGTAGTGTAACTACATCCCATACAGAAACAATGCGAATTAAATAGATTGAAGATAATGATAGCCTAGGAATAGACATTTTATATATAGGTTACTAAACCTCAACAAAACTGAAAGGCAAATTTGCCCAGAAATATTTAGGGCATCAAGGTGTAATATAACTTCTTCACATTGAGCAACTTTATTTTTAATTAAATAAATTGGACTAATCATAGCGATAATGTTAAGGCTTCAATGTATTTCAATTTGGCTGAGTGTTGCCTCAAGCAGTTTATTAGCGAAAATGGAAAAATAATAATAGTGCTGGAATGCAGAAATAAACATCTAAACAGATCTTATTTAGGAAGATAAAGCTATATAAAACTAAGGATGGGAACGTTTATCTAAATATCTATTAAACTAGCAGGTACTTAAATCAGAAGAGGAAAGCAGATAGTTGAGAAATTAAGGTCTAACCCTAATTGTCTCCTCTAGGTACACCAATTAAAGAAAAGACAGGTTCCACGACATGGGGAAATTAAACTGGTAAAGAAATGGGCAGCATTTGATATAAGTATTTGTACCGGTACACACAGAAATCACAATTGCGTGATGCATCAAATGAACAAATCCACAAGGGCCGTGACGAGGATTCGAACCTGCGTCCGAGAGCATCCCAGATTAAGGCAGCGTCTGGGATGCTCTCGGACGCAGGTTCGAATCTTCATCACGGCCCTTGTGGATTTGTTCATTTGTACCTGTATTTATCTCAGACACCTTGGCATTATACTGGCAGTTAAACGTTATAGAGGTGACGAGGACATGATCACCACATTACTGGTTGAGGCTGGTAGTTTGAAATACGAAGCGGCAGTGGTAGATAAAAGTGAGAGTAAGGGAAGTGAAGAATGAGAGGGTAATGAATGGGAATAGCGGAAGTGAATAGTATAATGACAAGAAGGAATATTAATGTGGGAGTTAATATACTCTTCACATTTTTTAACATAGGCTATTATTAGGACCTTATGGAAATTACTTTAAATATTACATATATGAATAAAGTTATTAAGTTTGAATCTAAGAAGTTAAACTAGAACGAATTTAGGAAAAGGTGTTGATGTATGTGGACTGGGTCTAGTAATGAGGAAGATAAGGCAATTAGGAGGGGAAAGCGCTCAGCCAGCATGATTATACAACACGTGGAATGAGGTATAGGAACACAAAGCTGGGGTATGAGGTGACCAACTACTTAAACTATCAGTAATCAAAATACTCAAGAGATATGGTATAAGTGACAGGAGTAAGGGGGGAAGGAGTATAAAGCAGAGCGGGTAAAGGCGCAGTACCTGGTTTACCTCCTCTGCCAGGTACATCCACTACGGGATCACCATAGCCGGTGCTACCTCCAACTTTTTGTTCACAGTAGCTGAATCTAAAACAACAACAGGCGCAGTACTCAGGTGGTAGGTTAGTTATTTTTTTTTAGATTCAGCTACTCTGAACAAAAAGTTCTAAGTAGCACGGGCTATGGTGAGCCCATAGTGGATTTATCTGGCACAAGAGCGGGACTAACTGGTGGTAGTGATGGGTCAGCATCATGCTCAAGCCTCCTTAGAAGAAGTGCGCCCAAGGAATTATACGGTAGAGGCTGACGACCTTCTCTGAAGGGAAGAGTGAAACACTATACGAGAAAGGTTGGAGAAAGGTAAGAGCGCTTGAAAAAGTGAAAGTTGTGTGGTGAGAGCATCCTGGAGGTGTGTCTACTGCGGCTACTTCCTGATGGGCAGCTCCAGGGGCCAGATTCACGAAAGCACTTACGAACGTGTACATCTTTCCTCAATCTTTAACGGCTTTGGTTACATTTATTAAACAGTTTACAAGCATGAAAACTTCCCATTCAACTGTTGTTATAAACAGCCTCCTGGTGCTTCGGAGCTCATTAACTGTTTAATAATTGTAAACAAAGCCGCCAAAGATAGAAAAAAGATGTACAGGTTCGTAAGGGCTTTTGTGAATCTGGCCCCAGGCAGGTAATACGTCCTCGGGGACCACAGACCGTTGACTAATTATTAAAAAAAATTATAATAAGCCACTATGGCCAATAAGGCTACTATGGCCAATAAGGCTACTATGGCTGACTATTAAGAGCGGAGAACATATGTATCTCAAGCACAAAATATAACTTTTAGAAAGTCAAGAAATTGTCCATGAAATAGAACAAGAACCAAGATCTGGGATATGAGGACACGTATAGATGAAATTGTTTATGACCTGACCTCAATCTAAGTTGAGGTCTGATAAAGACCTTTTGTGCCCTCTGTAATGCTTTTGCGCTACCGCTCACAGGATGAGTATAGGGTGTACAATAAACTAGCCGCCTCTGGCGGCAACAATCAAAATCAAATAAGAGATCTGAGCATGGAGACAGTGGAGCATGTTTCAGATTCGCTACCTGGAACAAAAAGTTCCAAGTAGCACGGGCTATGGTGAGCCCATTGAGAGGATATATAGTGGAGGAGCCGCACCGTTTGGCGCAGGTGGGAGCAGAACGAGTGAGAGCCTGGAAACGAAGCAGACAGAAAACATACAGGCCTAAGGCTTTATCTGTAGACGGGTAGTGAGCATGCACCTCCAGTGGAGGAGCTGCCTGTCCAGATTATAGGTAGGCCTAGATATGAGGGGGGGGGGGGCGGAGTTAATGACCCAGACGACTGATAATACTGGTCAATTTTTTTTTGTCAAAAGTTGTCTAATTCGAAGATGGAAAGAGCTGCTGATCATACATTTTGACGGTCTGAATTCGAATATGTCCACCCGGCAGACCCACCACAGGAGTGGTGGGAATAGAGCAACAGAGCAACAGATCCAGAGCAAGAACCTTCAAGTTGTCACTGATGTTGGTCATTTATGCTCTTCAAAAGCTGCTTCATGTTGTCGTGTTTCCATCACAGAGGCTGCATGCACTCCCACTGATTTCAAAACGTTCCCATTATGCAGCAAAACAGCTTTAAGACTCGCCTTGAATGAACTCTAAAGATAATCAACCATTTTATAAATTATATCCGTTCTCGGTAACCCAGAATTAGTCAAGATCGACTTCATTTGTTTCAGAAGCATTTATGCTGCACACCAGTCCAGTACAAAGGCGGGGGGCCCAGGAGCTAGAGCCCCCGCCATGGCAAGGAAGCCTCGAGTAGGAACACGCTGGGAGTCATTTGGGTTGGAAGCTAACAGGATAAGATAAATTTATCAGCGATAACACTCGTATCGACCACCGCTGTGATAAAAGCTACCAACCACCCTGATTGTTGACACCGTATACCAGAGTGATTAAGCGAGTGCTATTAAGCGAGTTTGAGTGAATAAAGCAAGCGAGTGAATGAGCGAGGGGGTGGGTGTGTGAACAAGCCAGCAGGGGCGTGTTTTGTTAGACTAGTGGACACAAGACTGGCGTCTCATTATGAGTGAGACAACAATGAAAGCGAGAGCAGGAGGGCGCCTCGGTCATGACTGGCATCACGGGTGAGAGGGAGAGGAGGAGGGGGATGTACAATGGTCGCCTCTCGTGCCACAGCTGAGAGAGAGAGAGAGGAGTGGTGCGCCTCGGGGGCAAAGTACATCACTCACTTCCGGATTGCTTTTTTTTATCATTAAGATATTTAGGTACATGTGCATTTGTGCAGCTACCCCCATACTATATGAAGCACTGCATCAAATTATATATATTGACTCAAGGGAATCACACATCCAGCAAATTCAGTCAGTTTTAGTGTCTTTACAGAGAACTTACATTCAGGAATGTTACAGCGTTATTCTTGTTAACTCCTTCAAGGTCTTTGTGCTGGCCACAGGTCTCAATGTTGGGCTGTTGACTTTGAAAGCTAGAGGAACAATTATTTAGTGGCGATGAAGGACTATTGTTGTAGATAAAAAGATAGCATTCAGTGCTTGAAGCAGCAAGGGAATCAAGTAGAGCTTGCAATGAAGTTTGAGTATTTGCAACAATATAAATGTTATCAGCATAGCGCGTGACAGCTTCGTCAGCTAATGTAGGAATATTAATAAATAATTTGTACTTCAAGACATTGAATAGTTTTGGCTAAGCGCTCCACCCTGAGGTGTATCCAAAAATGCAAATTTCTTACTGTTAACCGCCTTGAAAACAACTAAAGTGGTTCCGTTACTCAGATATTTCCCCCAAAGTCATGTCAGCAGACTTCCCTTTACTCCAAGAAGAGCTAGTTGTTCTAAGAGTATTTCTCTGCCGTGTTAAAAGCAGTTTAGAGATCAATAAATGTTGCCTAAGAAGGTCTCTGCCTACTAAAATATTCAGCAAAGTAAGTCTGAGTTCTCCTCCTGGGAAGGAAACCCTACAGGTCAGGATCATGTTGGATCTAATTTAAAACATGAACTTGCAGGATATAATCCTTAAGAACTTTGCACTTACAGGATCTTCTTGAGATTCTTGAGGTTATCTTGAGATGATTTCGGGGCTTTTAGTGTCCCCGCGGCCCGGTCCTCGACCAGGCCTCCACACTCAGGAAGCAGCCCGTGACAGCTGACTAACACCCGGATGCCAGAGAGATGGGCGTGAATTTGTATACGTTTGGGTTAGGTTTGGGTAACAAGTGCCAGAGCCCAGCTGTCAGATAAAACGCCCTAGCAGAGGACTGCTCGACAGATTAGCTGGTACTCTCATGCTATGCCGCCCAATCCTTGAGACGTAGCCTTACCTGTCTTGAGAGCATTTATTATTTCAAAGGAAGTTATGGTATAGTGCAGACGAGGAGTCACCATAACGTGGCTGAAATATGTTGACCAAACCACACGCTAGAAGGTGAAGGGGCGACGACGAATCGGTCCGTCCTGGACCATTCTCAAGCCGATTCTCAAGTCACACAATCGACTTGAGAATGGTCCAGGACGGACCGAAACGTCGTCGTCGTCCCTTCGCCTTCTAGTGTGTGGTTTGGTCAACATATTTCAGCCACGTTATTGTGACTCCTCGTCTGCACTTGCGTATTGTTTGAGCCACATATCAGCGTAGGTTGTAGATGGGTGGTGGACGAAATGCGGACTGTTAGGCGAAATCTTTGACTTTGTTTTATATTTGGGATGTAGATTTTGCACCACAAAAGAAAAGTGTTTCCAGTGCCGGATATACACCTGTTACTTTTCAGTTCTCTAAACTCTCGACTGACATTAAGAAACATGTTTAGGTCATCAGCTGTTGAGATTTTTATGTTCATCAGGTAAGATGAGAACTCTCTCATTCATGGACCCAGGCGTGTCACAGATTATCCACCTCTGTACCTTGCCTCCCTGTTTGAGTCTTGTGGATTTAACAATATTGTTATAGAAAACGGTTATTTCAGTGATAATATAATGTATAACAGTATGAACAAAGAGTGAATTATACCATTCAAAAATGCGGGTTTGAAGGACACGCGTAAATTTTCAGCAACACTGATTATTTTCTTTATAACAATTTGGGGTTTGGGTATTTCTGGCGCATGAACTGAGGCTGACAAAACGCTAATGCATATTCAGTTGATCCGTTGACAGCCTCGTCGATTAGACCGCGGGACATTAACATACTCCAGCCCGTCGCCCCTGAGGTATGCGATGGGTCAATAATTTAAGATGAAAACAGATATTCCGCGTTGTTGGGTAACCCGTTTAACCATAGGGACCTGCCCCCCCCCCACTCCCCCAATCACACGCACTCTACCCCCTACCACAACCATTAACCCCCTCCCCCCCAACCTAAAAAGCACCAAGCAACTGCTGTGTAATTTTCAATCCATATATAACATTATTTTAACATCATTATCCTGAAGTTCCTTTTAATATTCCTGAGTTCACTTGGGTGCCTGGGGCCAGATTCACGAAAGCACTTACGAACCTGTACATCTTTTCTCAATCTTTGGCGGCTTAGTTTACAATTATTAAGCAATTAATGAGCTCCTAAGCACCAGGAGGCTGTTTATAACAATAACAGTTGATTGGCATGTTTTCATGCTTGTAAACTCTTTAATAAATGTAACCAAAGCCGTCAAAGATTGAGGAAAGATGTATACGTTCGTAAGGGCTTGCGTAAGTGCTTTCGTGAATCTGGCCCCAGGTATCCCCACCTAGGGTGTGAGGTTATGTTCCAGCAATGTTAGGTAAACTGTACTTGTCCATCGTGTCAATTCCCTCACGTATTTCGCAAATGGTCAGGTTCCAGTTTCTTCCACTCCAGTTTTTGTCTATTCTCGTAATTCATACGTCTCTGCTCCGGGGCCAACATGGCGTTGAACCTCTGAACTTATTCCAGTTGAGTTTTCTTTGGGATAACGGCAGCACGATGGCGCTGCACAATTTATGATTTGTCTGACATTTGTGGTTTGGAAGACCAAGTTTAGATTTCTGAAGGCAGTCATTATGTAGGCTATCACTGTGGTATTTACCTCCCTGTTGATACCACGTGCTCGGTCTGGTATCCCTACCACCCACGTAATGACACTGCACTTACTAGAGCTGAACTCTAGCAGCCACTTGTCGGGTCATGTTAGATGTTTCCTCAGGCCTTCCACCTCAGGGTATTCCACAGTGTACGTGCGCATTTGAGGGAGCGCACACGCGCCCTCTCAATCATCTCACAGTTTCCGCTCTAATAAGCCTAGCGGTTGCACCAAGACTACTTGAAGGCTGAATCGCCCAACGGCAACTTTCCTCTGGCACTCCCACAGAGCCTCACAGAGCCTCTGGCACTCCCACAGAGCCTCTCGGCCACCACTTCCACACCTCCACAATGCTTTCCAGTCTAAAGATAAGCTGTAGCAGGAACCCAGGGAGCCAGAAGTAGTGGACCCGGGCCTCTTGGACCTGCCCTGGCAGTCTGGCTCCTCCACATCACGCCCATCAAGTCTTCCTCAAGTGCTATAGAAGAGCATGTTATAAAAGCCAACATTCACTCAACACACAACGTAACGACGCTTATTTTGACGTTTTACAGACGTAACTGGGAAACAACGTTGTGGAGTAACGTTCTACGTTTGTTTGAAAACAACAGAAACTCTCTAATGAGCTTAACACAATTATGTAGAGCGGGCGCGCGCGCACACAAAGGGGGCATGTGGCTGAGTGGCTAGCTCTTGGGACTCGTAATCCTAGGGTCCGGGTTCGATCCCTGGAGATGGCGGAAAAATGAGCAGTTTCTTTCACCTTGATGCCCCTGTTACCTAGCAGTAAATAGGTACCTGGGAGTTAGTCAGCTGTCACGGGCTGCCTCCTGGGGTAGGGGGGAGGGAGTTGATTGACAGTTGAGAGGCGGGACGAAAGAGCACAACTCAACCCCCGCAAGCACAACTAGGTGAGTACACACCTGTGAATCGCTGGCATATCCGTCACGTGTACAATCAAACAATGCCATTCAGCGCCACAATACTGCCAGAGAGGGCCGAGAGGGACAATATGTATGTCGATTAACCAGTTCCAGACCCCTGGTGGCGCAGTGGTAACACTGGCCCCTCGCCTTGCAAGCGAATTGGTCTGGGTTCGATTCCTGACCCAAGAAGGACCGATTAGACACCAATCCTTAATTGGTGTTCGCCACTTTTTCACCCAGCAGTAATTGGGTACTTGGTAGTAAAGCGATTGGCGAATAGTGATCCAGGGAAAACTTGTAGGTAAAGCTTATTATGAAGTTATGGGAAGGGAGAGCACTCAACCTGCTAGCAGAAGTTGAAATAAGTTTTCTGCGATATAGTTCCTGAACCGATTATGTGCCTCTGTAATTCTTTACACCACCGCCCACGGGATGGGTATGGGGTGCATAATAAAGAAAGAAATTGAATGAATTGCGATATAAACACACACAAAAGGCATGATATAGCTCCAGCTATTCACACTCCGTTCAGCATAACATGTTCATATATGTTCACAGTTCAATGTGTTCATATATGTTTACACACATCACAAACAATTGTTTAGCTCGTGTTCATATGTATATTTACACACATCACAAACAAACGACATGTTACTGAAACTCCTGGATTAAAAGTACCCATTTTCTTGTACGCATAAAATTATACTAAACGTACACACATATTTATAAAAGTACAAATATATACACATAACTAACAATAGGCTACAAATCAACATTCTATAAACTCGACAAAAGTCCATCTTTCCAGAATATCATCACATTTTCCATTGTGACTTCCTGGCTATTTGTTAGCAAGTCCTTATCTCATTATCTCTATAATCAAATGGATATCAAGAACACAATGGGCGAAGGTGAGAGACCTTAACATACCACAATTTACACATTTGTATTGTCACCTGTTCCCCATTCTCAATATTTGTACCCAAGCCTGAGTCGTACAAGGGAAAGGAACAATCAGGAGAGCGCACCAAACAATTGCGATAATACAGCACTGGGAAGGGGGTCAGGATATGGATTTGGGATGGAACGAGGGGAAAGGAATGGTGCCCAACCACTTGGATGGTCTGGGATTGAACGCCGACCTGCATGAAGCGAGATCGTCGCTCTACCGTCTAGTCCAAGTGGTTGGACAAGTTGGGTTGTACAGTCGTTAAGCATTTTTCCTTTTTGCCGGGCTCAGACGCCTTCGTCACCACAGACGCAGAGTGCAATGATCACCCTCCACATGCACTCATCCACCACATGAACTCTGTACCTTCACACCGGGACTGAAATGTGAAGGAGGACATTCTTAAGGGTGTCCTAGACAAGCTGGCCCCGTCTTCGCGACGTGTTCCAAACGTCGTACTAAAATGCCTCAACCTAACCAACCAGGGGACCCACGAACAGAAAACGGGACATTATATCAGTTTCGCGAGCCACTATCACTTTCTTTTAAACCCCCCCCCCCCGAGCCCGACCACTGGTGAGCCTAAGCGTTCCTTTAGCAATGCAGCTAATCAGCACATCGATGCCGATTAGGAACGATGCGTCATAAATCAATGTGTAACTAAATAAAGTTTACAACTCGTCGCTCAAGCTGAGTAACCACACCAGAAACTATTCCCTCCGCCTCCCCCATGTGTAGACATGACCAGACGAGCATTAAAATGGATGCGAGAGAGTACCTAACAGACATGAGGCAGAGAGTCACAGTGAATACTACGAGGTCTAACTGGCATTATGTGATCAGAGGTGTTCACTAAGGGTCGGTCCCTGGACTTGTAGTCTAGCCCCGGACAGGGTTAGATTCCTACATGGTAATGTTTCTTTATCATGCACAATAAATGAGGCTCTAAACAGAGGAAGACGCTGAAGTACTCTTAAGACGACTTAGGCTAGACACACTGCTCAATAGCTTCGGGAAATGTCTTCTGGGGACACTCATATGGAGGTCCAAGCAAATTATGGCGTCTCGTATAATTACAGCTTTTAGACACTCACCCCTAAGCCATTGTCTTGTATACATTTTGAGATTATCTTGCAATGATTTCGGGGCTTTGCGTCCCCGCGGCCCGGTCCTCGACCAGGCCTCCTTTTTGTTATACACTCCCAGGAAGCAGCCCGAAGCAGCTGTCTAACTCCCAGGTACCTATTTATTGCTAGATGAACAGGAGCATTAAGGTGAAAGAAACTATGCCCATTTGGTTCCGCCTCTATCGGGGATCGAACCCGGAACCTCAGGACTAGAAATCTGAAGCGCTGTCCACTCGGCTGTCAGGGCCCTTATCCTTATCCTGACCCCTTCCCAGTGCTATATAGTCGCAATGGCTTGGCGCTTTCTCCTGATAATTCCCTTCCCTCCCTCCCACTATATAATCTCACCCTCCGCTTCAAGCCACGCCCTGTGCCAGGCAAGTCCACTACGGGCTCACCATAGCCCGTGCTACATGGAACTTTTTTCGTGTAGCTGAATCTATAACAACTCCAAGCCACGCCCAGCAGGTCCGACCTTCAACGCGCCATGCGGTAGCGAGCTAAAAGACCATTGTGTGCGTTATTTGGGTGGGTGGTAACCTAGGGTGGAAAGGTCGCTGGTGCGGATACCTTGGTTAAATGAGACGTGTTGTGTGGGGGCGGGGGAAGCGTTCCCACTGGGGAAGAGTAGAGGTGGTAGTGTGTTGTGGGGCCGACCACAGCTACAAACATGGAAGGAGTGAGCGAGCAAGTGAGCGAGTGGGGAGACCAAGTATGATTCACATCAGATTCTCTGTATTGTGCACCCCATACCCATCCCATGGGCGGTAGTGGATGGGATTGACAGAGGCCCACAATCCCTTAGTTCATTTAGCTAAGCAAGTGACAATCTTTTGAAGCTAGTTACACAATGTTATATGTACAGGTACATATGTATATATATACAATCGTTTACGCAAATACATATATATACGTCGATAATCCTTTGTATCAAGTGATTCAACAAGAGGCTCACAACAGTCACTATACAAGGCACTTTACATCTATGATGAGTCACACAGTTACTAGTCTTGCTCCACACCCACCCAACTGGGCGGCAGGTTTAGATTCAAGACCAACCAAAATATTCAATTACTGACTGAAGAGATATTATTATCTAATTAAATTCAAATATATGAATTTGAAGGAGGAAATTAAAATTATATATTAAGCAATTGTAATTACGAAAACAATAATTTAATTGTATCGCCTGTCGCTCCGTTTTAAAATTTCACAAAAAAATCGAACGGAGATATTGGTATTCAAGTACCAGAATGATAGAGATAAATTTTCCATTAAAAAATCCTCAACAATATTGCTTCTATGATATAATAAATTTTGTACTCCATGCACTTTTCAAAGACGTATTAATTTCTGTTTTTTCATATTCATATAGCATTGCAAATCTTCAATTCAATATCAAGATTACTTGGCAAGTCTTCAATATTGTCGCCACTTACACCGCTCTCACCGGCAGCTAAAACAAATTAAAAATAGTTCTCCGGTGTCTTTAAAGTACAGCTCAAAATGTGAGTAAAAAGCGAGACATGGAAAAAAAGAATTAAAACAGAATACACGAGTACAGCAGAGAATGCGCTCTTGGGCTACAATGAACTAAAAAAAATTATTTTGAAACCGCTTACGACATGAATTCGATGTACATCGAAGTATAGCCGTCAGCAGTGACACACAGGCGTGAACTGTAGTCTAATTAGCCTAGGCGACTCGTGGCGTCTATTGTTCTACGATATTGTACACCAGAAGGCGCTTATGGTTCTTCATCTACGTATATCATCCATCCTCAGTAGATTTGGGTCTTTAATAACCGGCGTGGGAGAGACTGCTACAGCACATCACGCCCACATAACCATGGGCGGGGTGTGGGCGGGACGTTAAGGCACGCATCACGACCCATCACCATACACGCGAGGGCCAAGAACGAGGCGGTGACGGCCCACCACGCGTCTAGGCGGGCGGTGACGGCACTGGTCTGTCACAACACGTCACTGCTAACCACCACGGCACGTGAGGTCCCATAAGGTCACTGCCAGTTGAACAAACAAGTCACTCATGTGGTCGCTATATCCAGCTGACCGTATTAGGCTAATTACCCAGCGACCAGGCTGTGAATTTCTAGTAACCCATATCAGGGCACCGGTAGCCCCTGACAAAGAGCGGACTGGGCACCTTTAGCCCTGGAAACGAATTATCAGAGCACCAGTAGCTGCAGCAACGAGTGATCTAGGCATCAGTACCCCTTCAAACTAGCTATCGGGGCACTATTGCCAGTGTCCGACCCTAAAGTGATAAAGCGTAGCCACGGGACTGGAAGGCGGAAAGTGACACCATTAGCTGACTGCGAAGCAGACACCCGGGCCTGACTCGACCTCTCCGACGCACGCCCTTCCCTGACCTTCTGGACAGAGCTGAAGGACGCGACTGCTTTAGCCGACAGAAGCGTTACTCGGTCGGTGTGTTTCCTATGACCCGGCTGGCAAGGCTATAGCAGCCTCGTGTAGGTGGCTAGAAAGGTTCACTCTCACCCCAGCCACAGTTAATAAATGCTTCAACTTCAAGAGTCCAGTAGAGAGGGAGACACCATGACGTAAAAGCCATATTCAAATATGTTAACATTAATACTGGCATCAACCACCAAAATTAAAATCAGCCAAAATATAACCACAACCATTCCTCTTTTACATTATATGGTTATTTTGGCTGATCTATTATGTCTGGCAAGGAGATCTGACAACGGGTGTAATTTTCCGTCAAGGTCATTGCCAACGTAACGACCGGAAGTGGTAATGGGGGCGCGTCATGATCCTCTCACCTGGGCCCCATACCCCTCTCACCTGACTCCCCATTCCTTTCTCTCACACGCCTGGACCCCCATAGCTCCCTAACACTCGCTTGGCTCCCAAAAAACTCGTACCCCTCCATCCAAGTGCATCCCATACCTGTTCTCCAATACCTCCCTTTCATATTCTCGCCCCCTTAACACCCTTGGCTATTCCCTCACATACCTGAGCCCCCTCTTCCCCCCCCTCTCACTCCTTCAGCACCTCTTAAACTACCTCACACGCGCGCGCCATTACTCATTCCGCCAAGAGCAGCTCACTAAAGTAATGGAAAACACCTTCAGGAGAGCAAGTCAAGCTCAGCGGAAACTGACACCTTAACCACACACTGTCTAGTCGCTCGGTGCGTTATTACCAGTCACGGATGTTGATAAAGCTGTTTCCCCAACAGAGGAATTTAACAACAAACAATACAAAAAAGCTCATGCAAGCATCAGGTTGGTATTTCAGACAGCCAATTCTCAATGGACAAGTTATTTTAGAAATGCAGCTTATAATTTGTACACATTTACTTAAAAATGTACGTAATCTATGTATCCTAAACCCTATTTGTACAAGTGTATCCTTCGGCCAAGTCTTTTAGAGAACACTAACTTACGGAAACATTTCCTTAACTTTGTCAAGGGGCCAAGTAAGTAATTAAGAAAACAAGACGCCAAGCCAACTCGAGGACCAAGGCTACTACAACACAAGACGCTCAAGTCAACATGCTGCTTCCAGATCATGCTTCTTCCAGATCAGTGATCTTTCACACCTCCGGTAACTAACATTTGGAACACCTTCCCTCGACACACACACATTCACAAATTAAAATCAGTTGACCAAATGAAGGCTCAGCAGGTGCACGAGGGGTTAAGGAGGAGGCGAGGACGGATTAATGATGCAGGTAGAGGTGGTTGAAAGCACTGGAGGAGGGAAGAGGTGAAGGGGTCCAAGAGGAGAGGACGCGGGGAAAGGGGGGATGCAGTTCACAATGGCTGCCTACAGGCAGAAAGTAAGAGTTCCGCCCCAGTCCCTCCTTACCCATTACCATCTTTGTCCACACTTACTACCCGCAGCCAATGAGGATAGTAAGCAGACATGTAAGGGTAGTAAGATTGTGGGCAGTCACTGCCCACAATCACCACTCGCAGCCGAAGCCTACACTTACTACCCGCAGCTAATGTCCACAATCACTTGCCTGCTGTCACTACCCGCAGCCACTGTCCACAATCCGGTCAATCAGATAACGATAGAATTTGGTTTGGAACCGAGTATAATTGATAAGATGGCGTTAACAGGTTTGGTTAATGAACTGAATATTTTGGTGGGGTGAGGAGTCCTAGCAGACTATTCCCAAGATTAAATTATCGCTGGTTGATACCTGGTTGGTTGACTATGCAAGATCTTACCACTTACTACTACTATGTAAGATCTTGCCACTTACTACTACTATGTAAGATCTTACTACTCTATGTAAGATCTACCTACTAAGATTATCAGCCTACTAAGACTATCTGCCTATTAATCCTATATCACCTTACGTAATACACGCTACTCGATGAAACTGACATTTTTCCAAGGAATTAGCACTGAAATATACCGCTAGAAATAATTATATAGATTATTATATATAAATTATTATATATTTATTATATATAATTATATATAGATAATGGTTGACATCGTGATTAGCACACAGTGCACGCTTGTGTACTATTTATATATAAATAGTTGCACATAATACATGGTTGTAAATGCATCACAGTTGTAATTTTACGCTCCATGATACATTAATACCTTGTATAAATATCCATTTATGAATAAATCTAAATCAATCAACACAAACATGTTACTGGATAATATTAAAACTTGACTCCTTTCTCAAGGCATCGAATCCCAAGAGGTGAGAGATAAAAAAGGTCTTCCTCACCTGCTTGTGGTTCTCATTAGCAATGTTTACATCGTTGACCTCGATGATGCGGTCACCCTCGAGGAGGCCAGCGTACTCGGCAGGGGAACCCGAGTCCACCTTGCCGATAAATTGGCCGGGTTTCGACTTCTCAGCGTGGAGGTTGAAGCCATAACCTTCGAACTCGGGCCACTTGGCGATAATGCAGAGCCGTGGGGCGGGAGCGTTGTCGGGGATGTCTGACATTCTCGTCGGCTTCTCTTACTATGTGTAATAAATCTTGAGGGGGGTTTCTTTTTTGAATTTGGGGAAATATATGCAAATGGGGTAATAACCTCTCCGCCGCTGCTCCTGACGCCTAGCACTCACACCACACACTGAGCAACTGCCGAGACATTTTCCTGGCCCGTGTTTTCACTGCCTTGCTGCATTAGGAAAGAAACGCACAGAAACTTTATATTAGTAGGAATCAAAAATTTAAACCCCTCATGTCGATTCCTAAATACATTTTAAATTATAAACAGTTGAATGATGGATACATCAACCGATAGAATGTTGAAAAAAATAATGTGATGGGAGTAGAGCGGTAGGAGACTCGTACGTCTGACAGCTGCGTGGCGTGGGATTTGGTAGGGGGAGGGGGGTGTTTTGGTTTAGGGGGGGAGGGGGGGTGTCAACAGGTGGATCACGTGGTGCGGGTTACACAAGAGAATGTTCAGGTGAGAGAGAGAGAGGGGAGGGAGAGAGGAAGGGGCCTTGTCCTGTTTAACCTGTACTTCTAGTAAATCAGCACCATACAATCCACCGTTGGCAACGCAACCCGTTATCGTACGACGACGCTTTTCTATCGTATGCGTTACGTAAGTGGTTAGCTGGCTACACTATCCACTATGTCAACTTGTGACAGGAGTTAGCTAGCCACACTGTCCCCTACACCAACCTGTGACAGGAGTTAACTAGCCACACTGTCTAGTGTGGATAGTTAGCGAACATTCTGTATGCAGAGAACATTCTGTATGCAGAGAACATTCTGTATACGGAGAACATTCTGTATACAGAGAACAATCTGTATACAGAAAACATTATGTATTCAGAGAATGTTCTGTATACAGATAATATTATGTACTCAGATAATATTATGTACTCAGATAATATTATGTACTCAGATAATATTCCGTATAGAGAACATTCTGTATTCTGTATACAGAGAATATTGTGTACATAAGAGAATATTCTGTATACAGAGATAATGTATATAGAGAACATTATGTTTACAGAGAATATTTTGTAAAACATTCTTTATAAAATTTTATATACAGAGAACATTCTGTATAAACTAACTAAAAAAAATATATATATATAAATAAATATATAAATAAATAAATACAGAGAACTTTCTGTATACAGAGAACAATCTCTTGACAGAATATTCTGCATACAGAAAAAATTATGTTGATAGAATATTCAGTATATAGAAAATATTATGTACACAGAGAACATTATGTATACATATTAGGTTAGACTATGTATGTTACCGGTAGTTAAGTTTGATTAAATGTCTATGTTAATTTTTACTAAAATTTAACATAATCATATGTATAATGTAACGCAAAGCTTTATCATTCCATAAGAAGTTTTTGTAATTATCATATTTCAGGAAAATTCGGCTTATTAGGTAACTTGGCCAATTAGTTATAATTGTATTATAAATCACTAAATCAGCAGTAGAGCTAAAGATATGTTCATTGGGTTTTTTAGGCACAAATAGCTTAGCAGTGCATGGATATATTAATGTAGCAGTACTGAAAACATTTCCCTGCGAAATAGTTCAAAATCTCTTGATACACTCTACAGGCGCTTAGAACACCAATGATGACAAACTTTTGAAGAACAAAAATCATCATCATTTCCTAATTAAAGAAGTTAAGTTATTACATCAAATACTGAATCCAAAATAAAATAATACTGAACCTTCAAAATTTGAAACAGCGAAAGCCTCTGAACCAGTCGGTCGGAGCCGGTCGGCCGAGCGGAGAGCACGCTGGACTTGTGTTCCTGTGGTCCCGGGTTCGATCCCGAGCGCCGGCGAGAAACAATGGGTAGAGTTTCTTTCACCCTATGCCCCTGTTACATAGCAGTAAAATAGGTACCTGGGTGTTAGCCAGCTGTCACGGGCTGCTTCCTGGGGGTGGAGGCCTGGTCGAGGACCGGGCCGTGGGGACGCTAAAGCCCCGAAATCATCTCAAGATAACCTGACCCAGCTCAGAGATTTCGCTGCTTCAAACCCAAAGAAAAAACTATTTCACTATCATTACAAAACTACCGACCCCTGTCCCTAGGATGTAATTAACCCCACAACAGTTGCCTAACTCCCGGGTACCTGTTTACTGCTAGGTGGACAGAGGCATTAGGCGAGAGAAAAAAATGCCCCAGCATTTTAAAAGCACCGAATCACCTTCTGTGGTTGAGTGTTCAATAAACCCTTGAACTATATGTTTAACACATCTCTAACCCTGTCCATGGAGGACAGAAGAAAATGTATATATGTTGGTTAGCATTGTAACTGTGTGGCCACGTCTGTGGTAGAAAATAATAAAAATAAATTAATAATAAAAAATTTCCATCCCGCCGGGAATCGAACCCGGCGGAAATCGAACCCGGCGGGAATCGAACCCGGCGGGAATCGAACCCGGCGGGAATCGAACCCGGCGGGAATCGAACCCGGCGGGAATCGGCTTCATAAAATATACAAATACTCTACCTTTTAAGCAACCGCTGTAATTTTTCTCTGAATTGTTCTAAGTTTTGCCCGAAACGCTTTGTGTACTCACCTACTTGTGCTTATGCGTGGGGTTGAGCTTTGGCTCTTTGGTCCCGCCTCTCAACTGTCAGTCAACTGGTGTACAGCAACAACTGTTCAATAGAAGTGGCTTCCTGTTGTGTGCAATCCCTGTACTTACAACTGTACCTCTCTTATGCTCTCTGTATGTATGTTATTATGAATAAAGTATTATTATTATTATTATTATTATTATTATTACATAAAATCAATTATAACATAAACAACATAGACATAGACAATTATAGACCAATATCAAACCTACCCATATTATCAAAAATATTTGAAAAAAAATATTTACAAACAGTTCTATTCCTACCTCGTAGAATTTGACATACTCAGCCCCTGTCAGTTTGGCTTCCGCTCCCAAAAGAGTACCAACGATGTAATTATTAGTCTCCTTGATGTAATCTACTCAGCTCTTGACAAAAATGAGTTTCCAATTGGACTCTTCATTGACCTGAGAAAGGCCTTTGATACTGTTAATCACAACTACCTCTTACTTAAACTCCACCATTATGGAATCCGAGGCCTTGCCCTGAACTATATCTGATCCTATCTTAGTGATGGACACCAATGTATAGCCATCTACCATTAATTCTACCATTAACCGTAGGTGTGCCACAGGGTAGCATCCTACGACCTTTCCTATTTCTTATATACATCAATGAGCTGCCTAATGTCTCTAACATTCTTAAACCTATATTGTTTGTTGATGATACTACCCTCATCTACTCAGAACCCAACCCACACACATTAAATAATGTTGTGAATAATGAATTTAAAAAAGTCCACTTATGGATGTCAGCCAACAAACTCATACTAAACATAGAAAATACCCACTACATCTTATTTGGAAGCAAACCAACAAATGCAATTCAGCTTCAGATAGACAATGTTTTGCCTATGTTTTGGAAAATTACTTTCCATCAGTAATAAAAATGATGGAAAGTTTCTTGGCCTATACCTAGACAAGAGACTCAACTTCAGCACCCACATACAACACATAACCAAGAAAGTCTCTAAAACAGTTGGTATACTCTCTAAAATCAGATATTATGTACCTAACTCTGCTCTCCTCTCACCATATTATGCACTAATCTATCCCCTATCTTAATTATGGTATCTGTACATGGGGTTCAACCACTGAAAACCACCTCAAGTCCATCTTCACCCAGCAAAAATCTGCTATCAGAACAATAACAAACTCTGCTTTCAGACAACACTCAGCCCCCTTGTTTAAATACCTAAACATGCTAAACATATTAAACTCATTCCACACATTCACTTGTACCAATTACATTTATAAAACTCTGTTCTTAAATGCAAACCCTGTTCTGAAACTCTTCCTGGAAAGATGTAATAGGACCCATAATCACCACCAGAAATAAATATCTCTTTAATATCCCCAGAGTCAAACTTAATCTGTGTAAACACTCTATGCAAATAAAGAGACCTAGTCTATGGAACTCACTCCCTAATGAATTGAAAAGCTGTCCAAATTTTGCCTTATTCAAAAACAAAATAAAAAATTACCTAATTTCAACTTTATAGTTTCCTATCTTGTGGTTGAAACTTTCACTGTATCCAGTGCTACCCAATCCCCCAATATGTATGCAAGTACCTAAGTACCTAAGCCTAAGTACCTAAGTACCTAAGCCATACAACTTTACCATTGTGATCATTGCTGTCATCGTAAATGTGCTATCAATATGATCTATTGTGCCTATTAATCTTTATCAAATTATCAACCAATGCTATCGATAAAAGCTATCAGCGTGGTTTAATATATCTACTAATCTCTTTCAATTTTTTCCTACAATGTACCTGTTAACATTTTATGTATTTTGCTAGAATTTACCTACTTAATATTATCTGTTAGATTAAGGACCTGCCCGAAACGCTGCGTGTACTAGTGGCTTTACAAGAATGTAAACATAATGCTATGTACTCTCATAAACCCAATGTACCTTCTTGAAATAAATAAATGAATATAAGGAGCCATAATTATACACATTTGTTTATCTAAGTCTCCCCTCTAAATATGGTACGTTTTCTTTCTTAGAGAACATATTTGAGAAAACGTTTTCAACTATTTAACTGCCGAACTCAATAAATTGTAAATTAATAATTTATAAGATTCAATTATAATATAATGTAAATTATTAAAATATAATTGTGGCGCTTGCCGTTGTAATTCTATATTAATGGTGACGTTACATCTAACAGATCAGCGTTTGAACTATTTTAGTGCTGGTTCACCGAAAAAAGTTAATAAGCACCCAGGTTTATATTATACAATATATTTATCGTTTAAACACCAGGAAAATGGTCTTTTCTGGGGTTCATACGCTCCCAAGTCTAGTGTCGTTACGGCAAGCCAACAAAGCGTAGCAAAATTGATCTTCTCTATAAATATATATTCTACGGCCACTTGTTCAATTGTCAACAGTTTTTTTTTTTATATATACAAGAGTTCTTACATTCTTGAACAGGCACTAACACACATAGTGTTTCGGGCAAGTCCTTAATCCTAATTTTTCCCGGAATACAACCCGCCAAATCCTTTAACAACCAGGGTGATTCACTGCTGGGTGAACAGAGGCTATATTTAACGATTGGCGCCCAGTCAATCATCCCCGGCTAGGTGAACAGACACATTAGGTGAAAGGAAAAGTGCCCAACCATTTCTGTCCAGCCCGGGAATCGAATCCGGAATTCTCGATTGTACGTCCAGAACCCTCTACCAGGATATGTACAAGACTAATAGTGTAAGACAAAACCTGTTACCACTAACTACACCAGTCTCCGTGGTGTAGTGGTAAGACACTCGCCTGGCGTTCCGCGAGCGCTGTCATGGGTTCGTATCCTTACTGGGGATAAATCCTTACTGAGGATTTACTGGGCGCAAATCCTTAACTGTAGCCTCTGTTTAACTCAGTAAAATGTGTACTTGGTTGTAACAACAATTCTTCGCGGCGGGGATCGTATTCCACAACCCGTTCTCGCAAATTCGTAAAGTCAATATTGACTTATTAACTACGTGCATAGGTGATATACTAAACATAATAGATACCCTTAAAAATATTCATAGAAAATACCGACCTTACCTAACCTTGTTAGTATCTTAAGATAAGCATCTTATTGCTTCGTAATTACAATTATTACTTAACCTATACCTAACCTACCTTACCTAACAAGGTTAGGTAAGGCAACCCGTTCTCGCAAATTTAATAAGTCAATATTGACTGATTAAATATGTGCATAGGGTAAGGACAGTGTTTTCTATGAATCTTTTTAATGGTATCTATTATGTTAAGTATGTCACCTATGCACATATTTAATAAGTCAATATTGACTTATTAAATTTGCGAGAACGGTATGGGACCTGCCCGAAACGCTACGCGTACTAGTGGCTGTACAAGAATGTAACAACTAAAAAAAAAAAAAAAAAAAAAAAAAAAAAAAAAAAAAAAAAAAGAGTGTGTGGGTAAACTCCACACATATATAGAATTAACTTGTGCAGTCATTAGGAAAAAACCTTCACGCAAACTGCACATACCACAAAGAGGAAGAATTAGCTGCACTACAGTTAGCAACTAATGCACTGAAAAATACAGGAGAAATTGTCTATGCTTTCAAGTCAGTTAGCTCTTGAAAGTACTTGAAAACCCAACATGCAAAATAAATATTAGGAATGTTGTAACATTGAATATAAACTATTTTGGGCACGCACCCAACTTCCGAAAAGCTTGACGAGGTCTTCGAACATTGACTGTTATAAATATATATATATATATATATATATATATATATATATATATATATATATATATATATATATATATATATATATGTCGTACCTAGTAGCCAGAACGCACTTCTCAACCTACTATGCAAAGCCCGGTTTGCCTAATAAGCCAAGTTTTCATGAATTAATGTTTTTTCGACTACCTAACCTAACTTTTTCGGCTACCTAATCTAACCTAACCTATAAAGATAGGTTAGGTTAGGTTAGGTAGGGTTGGTTAGGTTCGGTCATATATCTACGTTAATTTTAACTCCAATAAAAAAAATTGACCTCATACATAATGAAATAATTAGCTTTATCATTTCATAAGAAAAAAAATAGAGAAAATATATTAATTCATGAAAACTTGGCTTATTAGGCAAATCGGGCCCTGCATAGTAGGCTGAGAAGTGCATTCTGGCTACTAGGTACGACATATATATGAGTCACACCACCGCATGAGTTGGTAGTGTGACGTCAGCGTGACGTTACCGCTGCACCCGGGAGAGTTCTTGGAGCCGTGGCCAGCCGTGGCTGCTGCTGCTGCTGCTGCTGCTGCTGCTGGTGGTGGTGCACACGACCCCTCGCCGCCGCCCGGGTATATAACTCACCATCTTGACGTTATCCCACAAGTTCGTCCTCCACACCAGCCTTCTTCACCTCCTGCTGATCCACTGCCTCAACACTCGTCACCATCATGCCCTGTGGATGTGGAAGTGAGTATATGCTCATCTGTTCTCTTTCCCTTTTAACTTTGATTCTTGTTTTTGTATTGTGTGTTATACTTTCTTTACTCACACACACTGCCTGTTGCCATACATAGAGTGAAGAGCTGTGCAGGTTAACTAACGTGTTGTGTTGACAGCGTCATGCAAGTGTGGGTCTGGAACCTGTTGCTGTGGAGCCAGCTGCTCCTGCGCCGCCTGCCCTAGCAAGAAGTCCTGCGCCTGCTCCGGTGGTGACTGTAAGTACTGTTACTTTGTGTTCTGGTACAATTAGTCGGGGACTGTGAGTACTGTTACTTTGTGTTCTGGTACAGTTAGTCGGGGACTGTGAGTACTGTTACTTTACTTACTGTGAGCACTCGTACTACGTTCTGGTACAGTGATACTAGTGATATTGAACTAGTTTCAGTTGTGTTGAATTTGTTGGTGTTGATGTGTTGAGCTATTTACGATAGTGTTAAACTAGTTACAGTAGTGTTGAACTAATTATTGTAGCATCAAGCTAGTTACAGTGGTGGTGAACTAATTACAGTAATTATGAACTAGTTGTAAACATTGGTGTTGGACAAGTTAGATACAACATTGGCACTACCTACTGTAAGCAAACATCGGTATACTAACTTGAGGTCATGGAGCTCACTGTGGTGTGTACAGCTTAGTGGAAGACGTGTTGTAAACGTGACCCCTGACCTGTAGACGTGACCCCTGACTTGTAAACGTGACCCCCTGACTTGTAAACGTGACCCCCTGACCTGTAGACGTGACCCCCTGAACTGTAAACGTGGCCCCTGACCTGTAGACGTGATCCCTGACCTGTAGACGTGATCCCTGACTTGCCTACTGCTCTGGAGACACTTATCGCGGTCGATAAGCACTAAGATTGTCACTCTTGTAGTTAGGCAATAATAATATAAGTAGTCAATGCGGCGAATCTGAATTAATAATGGTATTGTTTTGTGAAGACTATACGACAGATATTTTCCCAACCATGAACGCGAGAACTTTTATGAGTTCTCCAACACAACAAATGTTTTGTTGATGACAAAGACCTATGCAGCTGCCGTCTTGTGTCTCACCTGGAGACTGGTCAGGTGTGTAATGCGGTATTCTCTCTCCCCGACAGGTGGTACAGAATGTCAGTGTAAGACTGCTGCGTGCTGCTGTGGCGCAGAGTGTAAGTGCAGCCCCTGTCCCATGAAGTGAACCACCTCTTCCACCCACTCGTCCCTGTCTGTCCCATGAAGTTGACCCCCTCTTCCGCCCAGACGCCCCCTGCCTGTCCCACGGTCTCAAACCTCACACTCCTGTCGGATCTCGGGACAAATGCTACGAGGATATATATACATAGAAAGGTGTACCCCAGCTTCTTGGTATATGTATGCTGAGTTTACTTTAGTCTTGGTCTGCGTCCAAGACTAAGATATTGTTGCTGGTTGGTGAGTTTGCAAGAGTGGTGGCCTGAATAACCTTCCCGCGGTGACCGGCCTCCAGTCCAATACCAAACCAAACAAGTGAACATCTTATCCTCTGGCCACCTTGCAGGACGCGACACACTTTCCGGACACGTGACTGGGGTAGACACATGGCTGAGGTGGACACATGTCGTGGGTGAAGCGGTGGTCTAATCATTACTAAATATTGACTTTAATCTGTTGAAATTATGCTAAAGATCTGCCAAACTGTGCTATATTCATACCATGTAATTGTTTTTATTTACTAAAAAAAATAATAAAAATACTACAACCAAAATCAGACCTTTAATTTCCAAGTGTGTTTTGCCTTTATATTATATTTATAACACGCTGAATGAGTGCTTCTCTGTTTCTAATACTCATTTTTGTCTTTAGTTCCACTTGTATCCTCTTATTCTTTCATGTTAATCAAAATATTCTTATTCACTTCATCAATGCGTTTCGGTATCATATACCTGGTCATCTTAACTGCTCACTTAAACCCTTGTAGCATTCTTGTGGCAACTTTCTGAACCTGCTCAAGTTTCTTTTTAGGCTTCAATGGATGTTCGCCTCACGCCCCCGCTGTGCACTCCTGGCTTGATCATGCCTCATATTGTGCCCAGAAATCTTCGTTGCTCAGGGTGTTAATAGCTAATAGTAAATTGGCCATTTTTACATACACAGTTGTCGTGATCCTAATTACGAAGTCTTTATTGCGTTTCTCTTTATCTTATCAAATCTACGGAGTGGGAGTCTCACAGGTGGTGGCCACCACTAACCCTTACTCACGGGAATGTACGGGCCAGGCGCCAGCTGCCAACAACATAATGTTATAGGTAACACCCAATAGACATTTTTTGTCAGGCTGGAAGTGTGTACTGCGCACCTGGACCTTTGCAGGACCAAGGGATGTCTCATATCAAAAGCGGGATACCATATACATCCCCACAATAGAATGCGAACGTCAGAATAGTTAAATTATGAGGCAGCAGGTACCACTAGGCTAGTAGGTGCGGGCATGAAAAGCTAGAACTTACTTTCCTCATAGTCACTCAAAGGTAAGTACACAAACCAACACCCTTCCACCTGTGGTCGTGGACTCTGCACAGGCAATTTATCACTCTCAGCTGATCGGATTTTTAATAAGCTGCTTGGGGAAGCTGCATCAGCGCCTCCGGCAGCCACTTCTTCACCAATTAGCTAACGAAGCGATTCCTGCCGAGGAATTTTTGTACATCTGCCTACTGAAACTTGTGTTTTTGGTATTATGTTAATTTGTATCTCCTGTATATTAATTATTATTGCAAAGGACTTTGTTCTTGACTAAGCTCATGTCTCCTGTAAGAGACAACAGGTTATGTAAAGATATGTAGATATCTTCAAATATTTAATACGACTTAAGGGTTAAGATCAATCCGTGTTCGTATAAATATGTCTGAGAAAGAATATAAGCAAATAAAATGTACTGTTAAAGTTTTTAATAAATTAAAGAATCACGTCCAGAGTATCACAAGCATTCAATGGAATTAATCCAAATTCAACTCAATCTCAACTTTTCCTCATTAATATAACTGGTTAAAATTTATTTCTGACTAATGTATGGGAATTACAACAGTCAAGAGATCAGTTCATCATTCGAAGTTTCTCCCTTCAGTTGAATTTTAGATTACACAACAACACCTTTAGAGTTTATGTGGGAGGCTTGCGAAACTCACACCTCTACTTAGCTTCTTCATACCTAACCTGGCTATGATTTCGGGGTTCAATGTCCCCGCGGCCCAGTCCCCGACCAGGCTTCCTCACGCGTTAATCCATACACCTTAGCTTAGTCCACACTTTGCCAAATATTATCCTGCTAAATGTGCATGGAACACATTTTTAATATCCTCATTCTGCATAATTTTTGTATTACCAAATAAAACGGCATCAACTGAAATGGTCCCCAAAGAATGAGGTATCACTTTTCAACACACAAGGAAAGAAAAACGAATCAAACCTTTAACCTCAACTAAGAATTAATGCAACTGACCCAAGAATGACAATTACTGAAGAACACTGCAATCACCAAGTTTACCCAACACCTGTCGATGACTTTGTATAGTGTTATCATGTATCCCTTAACTTTTCTATGGTTTCCTGTAGCCTATCCTCGTAACTCATACCTCTCAGTTCCGAGAATAATATTGGGGCTAACCTCTCCAATTTTTTTCTAACATTGCACGATGGAGCTGCATACTCTAGGATTAGTCTGCCGTACGTCATATACAATGTTATGAATGATTCCTTATACAAATTTCTAACGATAGTCATCATGATAGCCAAGCTAGCATATACCACTGAAGATATCCTTTTGATTAAGGCTTCAGAAGAAAGGTTCGATGTGATATCAACAACCAGATAATTTTCTATCTGATTCCTGAAGGATGTCATATACCATTTGGTATCTTGTGTCCAGCCTCCTGCTCCCTAAGTCTAGTTTCATTACTTTGCATTTACCAGAGTTAAACTCAAGTAGCCATTTATTGGACTATTCTCTCTAGTTTGTCCAGGTCATCTTGTAGCCTCAGACTATCTTTCTCTGTCTTAATCCTCTTCACAATTTTTGCATCATTTGCAGACATCGAGAGGAATGAGTCTGAAGATCATTAACATATATTAGAGACAGGATAGTGTGTGTGTGTATGTGTGTGTGTGATTCATTAAGGTTGTCTGGAGATAAGGTTACAATCTTGACAACAAATTGAGTTATCAATGTACAAGGCTGTGAGGGTTGATACTGGCAGATAACAAGGTATCATGTACAGAGAGATGGGGCGCCAGGTAAGTGGTCAGATTCAAGTGCACCAAACTCAAGTATTTCTTTACATCTAAAGGTTTCGTCTGTGATTCTAGCTTGCGAACTGGTGTACTGGATCGAACTCAGCTCTTGGATTCCTCAATGACTCCCAACCTAAATTTCTACCGCTTCCTTTATCCAGTCAATTCCATTTTCCAATTTCCCTTGCATTAAAAGTATTTTCTCATATCTCGGTGCTTCATGGTGTAACTTCCACCCATGCTCTCTCAAGTTCAAGTACCTTTATTGAGACAATAAAATTCATCTCAAAGGGATAGAGTAGCTAACGCTATTTTCTACCCCCTTTGTGCTCTCTCATTATATTGGTAACACCTGTAGAAGATAGAAGAGGCCTCCCGCCTTACATATACCCATTACTGTAGGATCAATACCCGGAGTATGCAGCTACGGCATGGAACCTCTCATAAAAAACAATAAAACGAAACTTTTAGGTTTCGAAAGATTAGGATAAGGCACTTTAATACGACAGTTTCTTGACGTTGGGAAACCTTATGACGACGAGCTGCTGTCAAAGGTAAATGAGGGTAACAAGTAAGGGGGAGAGTTGGGAAAGTTTCTCAACATAAGAGTGAGGAAGATATGATTAAAACTGAAAACTGAGACATGTCATCAGGCGGAAAGGACATACTTCAGCGTGAGTGATAACTAGATGAGGAGATAGCTGATTTGAACTTCATACGCAGCTTCAAGAGTAGAAATGATAAGCAATGTGAAGGACAGGAGTTATTGCATCACATGACTGACAAACTGAAGAGTCAGGAGCTGAAATCATGACTGATAGGCACATATATATAAGCACACACGTGCAAGAGTACAGTAGAATATGCCACAAATCCCCCATATCTCTTACGTAGCCTCATTCGTTTCTTATTAAAGTGCTAACGCGCTAATCATTTGGCGAGAAGACAATAATATTATCAATAGTGACCTTGTTGAGAGGCAGGGAGGGCTATCATGCCCGTCACGCTGTGGCGCTCTGCTTCACTTTCCACTTTCATTTATTTTTCTCTATAATTCTATTTGTGAACATCTCAGTATGATTGTTACACCTACTTCAGATGCTAGGATTCATTAATTATATTATAGTTATGGCAGCAGTAGGCTAGGCAGTCATTTCTTTTGTTCCCGTGGAGAGTTTATCCTTTGTCACAGGTGGATAAGGGGGACAGAGGACGCAATTGTGGCCGGGGCCCAGAAGCTAGGAGCTAAATATGCCGGGTAAAAATCGCCTTTCAGATACCGCCATTGCTAGAGGTGGTATTTACTGTCCAATGGTCTATTGTCTTTGCAATGGACATTAAAGCGGCCGTCGATGGTCTTGAGACCATCTCAGTCGTCTGCGACGACTGAGATCGTCAAGCATGTCAAAACCAGTTTAAGATTCACCAAAGAGATTTGTTCTACTGTGCATAGTAGTGCTCCTGGGATCGTGAGGCGCCGCGGCCCCAGCGCTGTCGAGGAGGCACTTCGTCATAACAGTCCTCTCATTTAACACATCGCATTTTTAACCAAATCAAACTTAAAATTGCGGAGTTTTAGTCAAATTTTATATTAAAATACTGTAATAATGACGTTTTCTGAGCGTCAGCCTCGAGCTAGGCAAAAGAACTGCATTTTTTACAACGCCAAATTGTGAGAACGACCGAGTCGCTGTGTAGGAATAACGACCCCAAGAAAACTGCTATTTGTCAAAGCGACGGAAACTGGAAATTAGTTCCCAGTTTCCTTCTACGATAAATTGCCACAGTAAAAAATGAGTCCTATGTTAGAAAATTATATATACTGGTTCATTGTAATGACATAAAACAAAACTAAAGAGTTATACTGAGATTATACACTCCTGCGTGGCCTGTTAGCTCAGTTGGTTAGAGCGCCGTGCTAATAACGCGGATGTCGTGGGTTCGATCCCCATACGGGCCAAACAAAGGAAAGTTTTCCAAGAGGCCTGGTCGACGACCGGGCGGCGGGGACGCTAAGCCCCGGAAGCACCTCAAGGTAACCTCCTCACTTACTTTTCAACTATGCTATGGAAGGCTGGCCGACTGGTAGATCAAGAAGCAGTGTGGTAGTGTATTGAGTGGTTCATGGGTTCCGTTAATTGAATTCCTGCAAGGACCTGATTGAGATCTTGTCCGGTCTTATTATCTTATTCGAGGGGGTTTGAGGGTACCGAGGACGCTTCAAAATAGTGAGTAGTTCACTGTGTAAGGTCAGCCCGTCCTCATAAACCACGGTCAACTGCTCACCCCGACCTCTAGACAAGCTCGTTAAACCTGCGGCCGCCCCCGACGACGCATTCATCAATTTTAGCGTATAGTGTATTAAAAATAGGCTTGTTCTCATTTTTATATTAGTATTAATATATTTCATAGTTCTAGGTATGTTCGGCGTAGGTTAGGTGTTTAAGTTCGGTTGCCGATTATTTGTATTTTAAGTACGTGGGTGAAGCATTTACAGCGTTGTGGTTCGAACAGACGTTGTCGAGAAGCACTGTTCGAACGTCATCAGTTGTGAGTCGTGTGTAAACTGTTTTTCATTCACCCAATCTGTTCCTCTTCCGTCTTAATAGACACCTGTGTACCGTGTCCCAGAACCATAGGACACCACTGTAACACGGCAAAGGCAGAGAGCGTCCTCATAAATCTTAAATTTACGATCAATTTACTTATTTATTGTACGTTTCAAAGATGTACTCTTATATGTAACACGCTCAAAGTGTTATCAAGGAATACAAATTTTCTACAGAAACATTGTTACAGTTAATGACGTCACGAGCAACTGAAGTACCATTGATCGCTCACCTGCACATCTGCATGCACGTAGCAGCCTACTGCATAGCTTCTATAACTTATGTTTTCTATCACTTACATTTACTTATACTGTCTACAGATTATCAACTTTCTATAACGGATTAACTGGTCGTTTGAGTCGTATTTCCCAGGCCTCGCTAACCCTCATTGATAAAGGATTATGCCATTGATTGATTGATAAATATTAAGCTACCAACGAAGTGGCACGGGCATGAATAGCCCGTAAACCTTCATCAGGTTACTTGCAAACAATATACATGGTTTCCTTTACCCCCAAAAGCAAAAATGACTGTTTCTCAGTTCATTATAATTTAATTATTTTTTTAACAATTTTGCATGTTGGGAAGTTGAGTGCCGAACTTGATTTGGTTTCTCAACATCAATAAAGAATTCTTTAACATTAGGTTTGCGAAAAAGTTGCTTATATGTTAGCACTGTATAAATTTCGACTTAATTTTCGAGGCAGTAGGATGTATCGCATGATAGATCTGATATTTGATATTGACTAATTTTTCTAAATATAAATGCAAACATTTTGATTAAAAGCCTCCTTGTCAACAACTGTTATATATATTTCTAAATGTTCACTCTATCTAAGGCTAGCTTTTTCTTGTAAGTAGCCTCACTGCCACCCAAACAGATAGGCTATCAGAGTCGTTATTATATCTAACTGAAGCTAGCTAGATAACATATCACCATCTTATTTGTCAACTAGTTCAGATATTAAACATGTAACTATACCCCCGTTTAAAAAGTCCTGCCGAGAATAAATCTGTAATGAAACCTTTACAACATTTTATGGACAATTCATTGCTAGAGATGGTAGTTTTATGTTTGAATGATATATATTGAATCCACCAGGAGCAAACCTGAATATTTGTTACACACAGAAATCACACGAACGTGATGCATCAAATGAACAAATCCACAAGGGCCGTGACCAGGATTCGAACCTGCGTCCGGGAGCATCCCAGACACTACCTTAAGCTCAGTCGATTAAGACAGTGTCTGGGATGCTCCCGGACGCAGGAATTCAATTAACGGAACCCATGAACCACTCAATACACTACCACACTGCTTCTTGATCTACCAGTCGGCCAGCCTTCCCTTGTGGAATTGTATTTAGACTTGACTCACAATCGACTTGAGAATGGTCCAGGACGGACCGAAACGTCGTCGTCCCTTCACCTTCTAGTGTGTGGTCAACATACTTCAGCCACGTTATTGTGACTCGTCGCCTGCAATTGTATTTAACTTCTTACCTAGAATTTTGTGATTTTCGCTTGGAGTAACGCGTGTGTCCCCGCCCGGCGCCATGTTTACTCTGGCCCCACCTGCAGCCTCGTGCAGACACGGCGCGTGTCATTATTATTATATATTATTACTATTATTTTCTATCACAGATGTGGCCACACATTTACAATGCTAACTAGCATATATACATTTTTTTCTGACCTCCATGGACAGGGTGAGAGTTTGTCATCATAGAGATACGCAGTTCCCTCCAAACTTTTTTATATATCAAATGTAACCATTAATTTTAATGAGCTAAGAAAACACGTAATACAATCCAACAAAATAAATAACAAATACGCAGTTGCACTTTGCAATCGAAAAATACATTTGGGGTTTAATATTCTTGTTGTTTTTTTATATATTTATTACATATAAAAATATGATACAGCAAATAATGTTCCGAAGACAAAATATGATATATAATTAAGTTAACATAGTTCATATAAAGCAATTGTCACTATTAACTGTATACTTTTGCAAATAAAGATTGATTGATGAAGGAAAAACATGAAACCCGGTGCAGATCTACAGTAAAACTCGATCATTGAGAATATAGCTTCATTGGTGATGGTCCACAACGCCACAGGCAGAGACGAGTGGGTGGAAGAGGTGGTTTACTTCATGGGACGACTACTTCATGGGACAGACAGGGACGAGTGGGTGGAAGAGGTGGTTCACTTCATGGGACAGGGGCTGCACTTACACTCTGCGCCACAGCAGCACGCGGCAGTCTTACACTGACATTCAGTGCCACCTGTCGGGGAGAGAGAATACCACATTACACACCTGACCAGTCTTCAGGTGAGACACAAGACGGCAGCTGGATAGGTCTTTGTCATCAACACAACATTTGTTGTGTTGGAGAACTCATAAATTGAATTGAAATTGAAATAAGTTTATTGAGGTAAAATACACACAAAGGGATGAGGTAGCTTAAGCTATTCTCACCCCGTTCAGTACAACGTGTTAATACATACATAGGCACACATCACAAACAATAAACATATTACCAAACATTCTGAGAGATAAACATATACATTTCCTCCTTCACAAGTAGTATGTTATCAGACGTACACACAAAACTCATAAAAGTTCTCGAGTTCATGGTTGGGATAATATCTGTCGTATAATCTACACAGAACAATACCATTATTTAATTAGATGCGCCGCATAGACTACTTATATTATTATTGCCTAGCTACAAGAGTGACAATCTTAGTGCTTATCGACCGCGATAAGTGTCTCCAGAGCAGTAGGCAAGTCAGGGTACACGTGTACTGGTCAGGGGTCATGTCTCCCACCAAGCTATACACACCACAGTATGACCTCCCCAAGTTAGTATACCGATGTTTGCTTACAGTAGGTAGTGCCAATGTTGTATTAAACTTGTTCAACACCAATGTTTACAGCTAGTTCATAATTACTGTAATTAGTTCACCATCACTGTAATTAGCTCAACGCGACGATAATTAGTTCAACACTACTGTAACATGCTACTCAATAGTACTCAACTGTACCGTAACTAGTTCAACACCACTGTAACTAGTTCAACACCACTGTAACTAGTTCAACACCACTGTAACTAGTTCAACACCACTGTAACTAGTTCAACACCACTGTAACTAGTTCAACACCACTGTAACTAGTTCAACACCACTGTTACTAGTTCAACACCACTGTTACTAGTTCAACACCACTGTAACTAGTTCAACACCACTGTAACTAGTTCAATACCACTGTAACTAGTTCAATACCACTGTTACTAGTCCAACACCAATGTAACTAGTTTAATACCACTGTATGGTATTCATATAAATACGTACCTAGCTTGATATTTAAAATAACAATATGATGCAGAGGCTCACTTTATATTGAAAGGCAGTTTAAAGTCTGATAGTGGTGAATAAATGTATAAATTAATACAAATTACTGTATAAATGAATCAACAGTCGCCAGATCGTCAGAATTTCTATCAACGAGGTGACCTCGTATACCACTGAAGCTTGGCTATTTATGATCTAAATTGTTACTAAATTCAATATTTTAAATTAAATGGAACGAGACTGCACAAATTGATTTTAAAGTAAGTTACTTTAATCACTTCATATAATTAATAAATATATTATCGGTAGGTAAATGAGTCAACATCAGAGCAGACTACTGTATTCAGACAAGAGAGAAAATCTCAGCCTAACTTTACTAGTACATGCAGTGGCCAGTACTCACAGTCCCCGACTAACTGTACCTGAACATAAAGTAACAGTACTCACAGTCCCAGACTAACTGTACCAGAACACAAAGTAAGAGTACTCACAGTCCCCGACTAACTGTACCAGAACACAAAGTAACAGTACTTACAGTCACCACCGGAGCAGGCGCAGGACTTCTTGCTAGGGCAGGCGGCGCAGGAGCAGCTGGCTCCACAGCAACAGGTTCCAGACCCACACTTGCAAGACGCTGTCAACACAACACGTTAGTTAACCTGCACAGCTCTTCACTCTATGTATGGCATCAGGCGGTGTGAATGAGTAAAGAAAGTATAACACACAATACAAAAACAAGAATCAAAGTTAAAAGGGAAAGAGAACAGATGAGCATATACTCACTTCCACATCCACAGGGCATGATGGCGACGAGTGTTGAGGCAGTGGATCAGCAGGAGGTGAAGAAGGCTGGTGTGGAGGACGAACTTGTGGGATAACGTCAAGACGGTGAGTTATATACCCGGGCGGCGGCGAGGGGTCGTGTGCACCACCACCAGCCACGGATGGCCACGGCTCGGGTGCACCATCTACCCAGCTTGCATATTTTAGTATCTTGTGAAACTTTTACGTTCTTTTTCGCTTGTTTGCATTAAATATTTGTACTACCTCGTTTTAATCATTTTTTTCAGGTATCAATTCGTTTTTCGAACACAAGGGTAATGCACAGAGAAACCCTTAAGGATAGTGACGTCAGTTTGAGCAAACAGCAGGATATTACATCTCGCCATTTGTTTGGTTTGACGTCATTCATAACTGCTGCTAACTATGCCCACATCCTCCATATTGTCGTAGATGCGAACCTGTATGTGTATGTTTGGATGAATGTATGTGTGTTCCTTCCTGTAAGTTATACTGTTGGCTTGCATCCAACAGTATAACTTACCTACAATAAGTGTAAATACCTTGTAGGCATCGGCCGCTATGTCTATAGCGACATTTCAAGAAAGAAAAGTGTTGCATTGTTTCCTAGTCATTTCCGGTTACATCATAAACTTGAACATTAATTTTATTTCTCTGCGCGTCTGTTGGTAGGGATCAAGGTCCAGCTCTCAAGATACACTTCGAATCCGTCATTCAACTGGTGTAATTAATATCTAAACCTTCACTCAAAATGCGAGTCTATTGCTAATTTCTTTCGCACTGAAAAAAAATCATTCTTACATCCCCGTGGCCTATTTCAGAATTCCGTCTCCATTTGATCCATTAGTTTCACCCCTTCCCAAACATATCCCTGCGTTATTATACCTTAAGAACTTACACATTGTCACTATTCCCTCTTGTTTCCTTTCCTAGGATGCATGATTCAGGCCTCTTGGAGTCTACTTAGCCTCAGCTCCAGTTCAGGATATAGCCTATTGCAACTTTCTTGCCTGCTGCCTCCCGAATACTGTCCTTATGTGGTGTATTATCTTCTACTTGATAGCCTAGACTATAGACTACAAGGTAAGTATTATCTAAGCTGTGACTGCGGAGGTTGAGTTTTTCTTATGAATCACGCCACATAGCTGTATGATTGATATAATTGTTTCTGTCACAGGGGTGTTTTTTGTTTTATTGCTGGGTGAGGCTGTCTTGTCTGTGTCGCTGGGTGAGGCTTTCTTGTCTGTGTCGCTGGGTGAGGCTCTCTTGTCTGTAGCAGGGTGAGGCTGTCTCGTCTGTATCCCTGGGTGAGGCTGTCTCGTCTGTGTCGCTGGGTGAGGCTGTCTTATCTGTCCCTGGGTGAGGCTGTCTCGTCTGTGTCGCTGGGTGAGGCTGTCTCGTCTGTGTCGCTGGGTGAGGCTGTCTCGTCTGTGTCGCTGGGTGAGGTTGTCTCGTCTGTGTCGCTGGGTGAGGCTGCCTTATCTGTGTCGCTGGGTGAGGCTGTCTCGTCTGTGTCGCTGGGTGAGGCTGCCTTATCTGTGTCGCTGGGTGAGGCTGTCTCGTCTGTATCCCTGGGTGAGGCTGTCTCGTCTGTGTCGCTGGGTGAGGCTGTCTTATCTGTGTCGCTGGTTGAGGCTGTCTCGTCTGTGTCGCTGGGTGAGGCTGTCTCGTCTGTGTCGCTGGGTGAGGCTGTCTCGTCTGTGTCGCTGGGTGAGGCTGCCTTATCTGGTCGCTGGGTGAGGCTGCCTTGTCTGTGTCGCTGGGTGAGGCTGCCTTATCTGTGTCGCTGGGTGAGGCTGCCTTGTCTGTGCCGCTGGGTGAGGCTGCAACATTTACAATTAATGAATATAACGACATTAATTACATTAGCATTGACTGTGAATAATACCATAGTTAATGAAAATAATGAAAGTAGTAAATAAAATACGATTTCTAATAATTTCAGTTTATTTCAAGTGTATAGTACAATATAAACACACTACACTCCTTCCATGACACTAAGAGTCGCACAACTGGCAGTCCCAGATGCGAGGGTTTCGTAGCTGTTATAACAAATATTTGTTTTAATGTAAAAAAATGTGAAAAATGCTACGTGACAACGCTTGCTTGGTCCAAGTGTGAGCATGGGTCGTTTCAGAGACAGGACGTAACGTGGTAGAAGACAGGATCTGTCACGTTGTGGGAAACAGGATTTGTCACGGAATTGGAATCCAGGACCAACGACTAGTGAACCAACAGCATTCACCAATGCGCTTCAGGTGACGCAGTCGAGCAACCCGTCCTAATACGTCGCAATACTCAAGATGACAGCCCAGTAATATTCACGTTTTCGATTGTTGTTGTTGATTTAGGATTGACAGCAGTGGTGCCGGATGTGTATCGGCGTTCCCGTGAAGGGTAAAATTGCAAAGCCTTATGGCTTCGTTAACGTCGCTTGTCAGCGGAAACAGACGCGCCTTGTGGTGAACACACACAATGGTAGCAGATGATGGCCTCCCAGGAGTCTCTCAGGGCGGTAAGCACTGGCGCCCGCCCCCTTCCCACACTGAGAACACTGGGTAGCCAAACAAAGTCGAGAGAAAACATGGCTCCTTATGAACTCGTACCTAAAGGGCGAAAACATCTTCCAGTGGGCCAGCCGCCCACCACACACCGAGGACAAACTAGGAGCCCACCACGCCCTGAGGGCACCAGGAGCCCACTACGCCCTTGAGGGCACACCAGGAACCCACCACGCCCTGAGGACACGCCAGGAGCCCACCAAAAGGCGCCGGACACCGTCGCCCCGCCCGAAGAACCAGTCAGAAACGGAAAAACATATATCAGCGTCCCTGTGACTCCGGCCGATAAGTGTGCCAGGCATTGTAACAATCCGTACCGTTGTATAGGAATGTCTGACGGCAGTATCTAGACCCAGAGGGTAAAATCGTCACGTGTTCTGGCGGCCCCGAGAGGAGGAGCAGGTGTCATTGTCGTCCGGCAGCCGTCAAGGTTGAGTCAGGAGTTTTCTATGCATTGGCTTCGATAAGTTAGATGGGACTGCTCGGAGTTGTACGTAAACTGGTTAGGCAAAACAGTTTACAGTGGCAGCTGGAGAAAACGGACGGGTTAGAGAGCAGTTTACACCAAGAGACAAACGGCCACAATGTGTGTGTTTACAATACTTTAAACTCAGTCACTGTAATTTGAAAATACTTTCGAAACTAGTGTTCAGATTGCCTTGTGGTGACTGCTGCCTAAAATGTGCATTTCTGAATAACTTATCAAACAACAAACCTGTTAATCATGAAAAGGTATAAAAATGATCAGCGTATCGATGACTGACATCACACTAATATTTGTTCCCTGATGTTATGCTTTATACACTCAAGGCGTTATGAATCCTTTTCTGATAAACTTTTCTTATTCGCTTTCGTCTTAGTCTTTTTGCCAATGACGATTTTAATCTTCTTTTTCACCTTACCTTCAGACTGTGTACACTCTGACACCTCCTTCTCATTGTCATAGTCCACTTTAAAACTTTTCTCACCTTCATCTTGCTTGACTTCGTTATTTTCGCTCTGTTTGTCGTCTTTCCTCTTTTCCGTCTCTCTGCTTCCCATAGACGTCTTGACGGATTTCTTTTTCTTCACTTTACATTTGAGGTTCCTAGCGGCTATAAGTTCTGGAGTCTCTTGAGCAGAGGTGTCCAGGAAGAGCGTGTCGCAGGTGGCGATATCTGCACATAGCTGCTCTTCGTCTACGTCCTTGGTGGCGGCGGTAACGACGGAGGACCTGGTGGCGCTGCCCCTCCTGCTGTGGCGGCGGGTGCTGTCTCTGCGCGGTGCCAGTGTTCTCAACGCCTCGTCCCCGGATCTTGAACCCGTTGCCGACGTCGTCTTGGGCGTCTGGGGCACCGACAGCCTCAAGACCACCTCCTCGCCAGACACAAGGAGATCATCACAGGGGCCCATGTCCAGCTGGGTTGGCTGGGACGAGTAGCGGTGGTAACCGAGATTTCCATTATGCAGCGAGTCTGTTAGGAAGTCAAGGGCGTCTCCACCGGGCTTTCTCACCCATAACAAGTTGTCATTGTCGTATCCATTATACGAACTTCTTGAGTCGTAATATTGTAGGTGCCTGTTGTCTTTTGTTCGGTCTTCCTGAAGATAATGAAGCGACTTTTCCTCGTCTTTATCTTTTCTCTTACTTTTAACCTGATCGCCATGTTTGTCTCTGCGGTTGAAGGGGGTCCGGTGGAGGTGGGGGGCACCGCGGTGTACACCGTGGGCGGTGCGGACGGACGAGTACAGGGCTGGAGGCGGGCGGGCGGGTCTGACTGGACGGCGAGGGTCGTGTAGGCGGGTTTTGGCCACCACGGGCTCCAGCGCCTCCAGTCTCCTGATGCTGTAACCAGACAAGTCAGTTACCACACTAGTCTTCACTCTGGTTATACTTCCCTATTACATACTAAAAAACACAAAAAAGGCAACAGTATAATAATAATGACACGAATATGATTAAGCTATCATATTCGTAAGAACTTCGTGTCATTCTCAGACATTCACAGATGAACTCTCTATATGTTTTCCAATAATTATATTAGCAAGACCTATTTAAGACATCCTTTACTCTGTAGTCTGTCTCTTAGGTATTGGAGCTGTATAGCTGGACATGTGTGGAATACCTCACGGTACCTCAAACGCCAGATCTGTGAACATGTGTGTAACTTACCGTACAGGTTTGCCCCTTAGGCAAGTTGCGTCCTCCGCAGTACCAAGTTACTGTGAAGCGTATTTCATCACCTTCTCTACCCTTCATCACTTTATATTAATCGCTTCAACCATCTTCATTCCACACTATCTTTATCAATAAATAAACTACATATGACAAACTAACATTGATTCATGTAGAAAATCATATTCTGGATGAATCTTAATGAGGATGGTCTTTGATATTTAGCGAAATTAGAATTTGATTTAATTTGGAATTTCATATGAAGAGGGACAAGGGGGTCGACCCGACTATTACAATTCCCGAACACCCACCAGTCACTTTGCAAAGTTTAGTGAGGCTGGACCCAAGCATCAGGCCTCCAACAGACACTCTTTCATATAGATATATGATACATTAAATTCAGCACTTGTGCTATTCATTTTGTTGTATATATTGAACTAAAAATGAGTAACGTGACCTAAATATTTCGATTTATCTCAACACTTCCTAACTTAAGTAAAATTGAACCAATATTAAACAATGTCAAGTAACCATTCAAATATATCAATATAGTATCATAATGTTTATACAAAAAATAATCCTGTGAAGATATAACGAAAAAAATCAACCAAACCAATATGCAGTTCATATTGCATAATGAACTGCACAATGCACATTCTCAAGTTGTAGAGAATAGTCACAACTAGTCTCTAGTTGAACGAGGCTATACAACTTGAGAATAGCCTCGTACTATTCTGAAGTTGTAGAGGATAGTCACAACTAGGCTCAAGTTGTACGAGGCTATACAACTTGAGAATAGCCTCGTACTATTCTCAAGTTGTAGAGAATAGTCACAACTAGGCTCAAGTTGTACGAGGCTATACAACTTGAGAATAGCCTCGTATTATTCTCAAGGTGTTATGTAAGGGGAGGGGTTACCTTGGTGATGGAAGGAAGAGTCTGGTCGGTGGGTCTGTCTCCCAGAAGTTACTCACGCTGCCTTCTGACGGACCAAACAGTTCGCACCATTAAATATGCAATCAAATTATTGTACAATATGGTAATATTTATTATTGGAAAATCTAATTAAGGTAATTCTGGTACAGCTGCAATCAGAGGACCGAGAAATACAAAATAATGTTTAGTTTGAACCCGGGGTTGTGTTATGTACTTTTGGGACCATATAAACAAATAAAAGTTTGACCGCACAAGAACACTGCTCTTATCTCCTGGTCATTTAACTTCTTAAATACAATTTACCTCCTACTACTTGTTAAGTTAAAGGTGAGAATAGCTTGAGCTACCTCATCCCTTTGTGTGTATTTTACCTCAATAAACTTATTTCAATTTCAATTCAAGGTATTAGGAGAGGCAGGCCTACTACACAGAGCACAGGCAGGCGTCCTCAAGACTACTCACCTTCTGTGTCACTAACAGCGAGTCTGGAGGCCATCAGCTCTCCCATTCTCTCCATGTAGCTCTTCGTCGCCCCGTCCAGGTACGCTCGCTGATCCTGATGGTCCCGTAGCCCGTCGGCCTCACACCCATCCTGAGGGAGAACTCTGTCAGCCCTCTCTCTCATATCCGCCCTGAGGGACAACTGACAAGCTCTCCTTAATACCACCTCCCTATTTTACTACCAAAGTGCATCACTAATACTAGATATACAGTAGAATGTAGCTTGAGCGGAATGAGAGGTGATGTTACGTAGGATGTTACGGAGGTGAGGCATTCAGTGACGAAGAGGAATGTGGCGGATGTTCTCTCGTACAGACACGCGAACTATATATTTTTTATATGTATTAGTCCAAATATGTTTGCTTTTATAATGTGTGAGTTACCTTATAGATTGTGTCTTCACTTTATATGTTGTATGTTTGGCTTTGTTGTATGTATGTACATACAGTGTGTGTTTGGCTTTACAGTTTATAGGTTTGAATTTGTAGTATGTATGTTTGGCTTCATAGTGTGTATACACGAAAGAAGCATACAAATAATGGATTTAAAGGACAAGGGGAGATCTAAATTAAGATAAAATAATTTTAGAATTCATAATAAGGTATTGAAATTGGCCAAACTTAATTAAAAAATTAAAATTGTAAACCATGAGTACATTAATAATCAGCGAAAGCTGCAAACAAGGGACATCACTAAGGCAATGTGTCGATAACTTTACAAAATTGGATAGAAACACGAGTGAAAACTGTTGGATTGTAAATAGGCGTCAGTAGGCCTACTGCACTATTCCTTTCTGATTATGCCTTTAAAATTTTATGTTCCCAATAGTGTGTAAATTAGGCTTTGCTCTACATATCAGGCATACATATTTGCACTACATATCAGGCGTACATATTTGACTACACTGAATATAAAGCAGGTAAACAGTTTACAAATTAGACTATCCTGAGCATAATAGGCTTTACAGTTCAGGTGTGCAGTACGAGTATTGTCAGACATTGTAACGAGTATATTAGACTGAAAATACTTGAATTTAGCATAAAAGTGTATGTAAATGGCTATACATTGTGTATATTAGACCTTACATTGTATATATGTGACTTTACGGTGAGTGTATTAAGCTTTATATTGCGTATATTAGTCTAATACTAACAATATATTATTGTGCTATAGTCATACTGAATTAGCGCTTTCTCCTGATAATTACCAATCTATATAATTATATATAATCATGTTTCCCTGTATATTGTAGGTGTAATAGGTGTAATACAAGCACCTAGTTGGGCTTGTGGGGATTGAGCTTCGGCTCTCTGGTCCCGCCTTTCAACTGTCAATCAACTCTTGTACAGATTCCTGAGCCTATTAGGCTCTATCGTATCTACATTTGAAACTGTGTATAGAGTCTGCCTCCACCACATCACCTCCTAATATATGTATATGTGTGTATACTCACCTATTTGTGCCTGCAGGATCGAGCATTGACTCTTAGATCTCGCCTTTCTAGTCATCGGTTGTTTATAGCAATGACTCCGAAAAAGAATCAGGGAAAAAGGAGGAAACCCCACCTCCATTTAAAACTTTAACCCAAATATTAGGGTAACAAGGTTATCGCGAATAATCGAACTCAATTACGGGCTCACCATAGCCCGTGCTACGTGGACATTTCGTTCTGAGTAGCTAAATCTAAAACAACAAATTAGAATTAGTTTGATGGGGTGAGGTGAACACACGCTTACATAAGGATGGTCATGCACATAATCTTAATGTATTTGTATTATATGTACCTAGTATATATTCCCGAAGATGTCACGTTGCTGATGAAATGTTGTACTAAAATGGAACGATTAAGCGACTTAGTGTTTCTTCACTCTCTAGACGGTAGAAGGTATCTACATAAAATAAAATATTTCATATATTTTATATATATATATATATATATATATATATATATATATATATATATATATATATATATATATATATATACACATATATATATATATATATATATATATATATATATATATATATATATATATATATATATATATATATATGAGAATGCAAGGTAGGAAGTGCATGCAGGAGAGGCAAGTGTAAACAAGGGGACAGTGTAGCTGGCAGACGTACACTATGGCTGGCATCCCTGTGTCTGTTGCTGTAGAGTCTGTATGCTAAGGTCTCGTTCACAGAGCCAGTGGAGGGTCTCTCTGGAGGGGCGGGGGAGGTGCTCCTCTCCCTGGTGGCTGAGGAGGGGTGGAGTGGGGGGCGGATGAGGCTATGGCTGGACCTGCGGAGAGGGGGGGCTGAGCAGGGGGTGGGCAAAGCTTCCTCAAGCTTGTACTGGGTTGGTCTAAGGCTTGTGCGTCCTGAGCTCAGGTCAAGCGCGCTGCTGGAGGCTGGCGATCGCTCCAGTAATTTTTTAAGGCAGGGTCTGGCGTCTGGCGGAGGGCGGAAGGCTGAGTCGTGGAGCGGTGAATCGCCCGACGCAGCTTCACCACAGAGTCTCCCACTCACAGCGGGCTCACGACAGCTGGTCACCGGCGACCCAGACGATCCCGACCGACTATGCTGCAAAGTCTTGCTCCGCCGCTCACACTTATCCTGGAAAAGCAAAACTATTTAGAGGTGATAGGAAACAGTCCAGTGTCTTACGGGGCTACTGAAGCCCGCGCCACCTCTTGGGTGGCTTAATCTTCACCAATATGTGCAGTGTGGCTTGTGTAGAACCAACTGGGTTGTAGTGAATATAGGGCCTGCGGGCTACTTCAAGCAACAGCTTTTTAAACCAAGTTATCAAAAATCAAGCCTCCATGACCTGGCCGGGAAGTAAGGTCATGGAGGGTATAAGGTTATACCCCAGGTATAACCTTATACCTGAGGTTATACCCCAGTACTTGGGGTATAACTCTCAGAACTCACTCCAGGTATATTCCAGGTATACATCATTTTCTACTGTCTAGATTTGATATTTCTATAGAAAATGGAGTGTTGCATCGGATCCACGGCCTGAATTGGTTGATGTTTCAGAAATTGAAATAATTATGCTAACTCATTATATCAATTATCAAAATCAATATGTTGGTTAAGTCAAGAAGTTGGCAAGGGTCCAAAGAGTCCGATGGTCGGGACCAACAGCTGGAGTCTGTTGCAAACCAATTAATGGAAAATCATATTTAATAAGTAGTTCCTAAACACCATTCACAAGAACAGAACATAAGTGTCCCCCTGCCAAAAAGCAGTGAGGCACGGCTTCTCATTTCGCCTCACGCACAGCAATAACCAGAGTTTAAGTTTGGATGTGTGATAATGGTATGATAGACAGTATACTTAAGAGCTACAAGAATTTTGGCCCAAGAGTGTAACACTTATATGCTGTGCTTACTATATTAACCTGCAATGTTAAATTGGATTCTTGTATTGTGATTTGTGTATCTGTACTCACTGAATTTGTGCGCCCCTTGAGGGACTTGAAGTAGAAGGAGGTAGACATAGCCTAAGCTATTCTATCCCTTTGAGATGTATTTTTTCTTGTCTCAATAAACATACTTGAACCAGAGTTTAAGGGAACTACATCCCTAATCTCCCGACTGCTTTTTTCCCAAGCTTTACTGTTCACATTGAGATCTCTCCCCAATTTGCATAAATTTATTTTACAGTTAACTGTTCATATTGAGACATCTCTCCAAGTCTTACACCTTCCTTAGTTACCTGTCCATTGACCTCACATCACTTAATGACGCCAGAAGAAGGTAAATACATGAATAAATTTAACAGTAAGGAAAGATGGCAGCGAGGTAGTGTTGGGCTCAAGGTCTATCAACCTATATAGAGTGATTAAAGTCCCACAAGAGGTCCCCAACAACCAGAAGAACACTTCCCTCCTGGATACTGTCTAGGACTCTCAGTGTGTACACACACAACAGTGAGGAGCATCTCGTCGTGTACACACTGCCACCTCCTATCCGGCTAAGAGACTGGTATAAGGCTAAATGTAAGACACTGGAGAAAGCTCAATATATCTCAGATCTGAGAACAAAACTGTCGGTCAAATGTCACCATTCTCATCTGCGTGGTGACCTTCTCGACCACTTGCACCACGCTGCTCCTCCCGCCGCCGCCTCCCGCCTTCCTCCTGGTGTTCCTCAGCACCTTCTTCTTCCTCAGCCTCACCGGCGTCGCGTGTCTGTCGGAGTCGCCGCTGCTTGAGTCACTCTCGCTGAGGAAGAGGAAATAACACAGTTTGCATGCGTCGTACCCAGCCTCTACGCAGCACATACCCACAGCTCACTCCTCGTACGCACAGAGAAGAAACCACGTACGCATTCCCCCGCTCCCACCAACACAAGGGTGTGATAAAGACGCCATTTTCCTGGCGGGTGAACGCTCACCTGAAGTCAATGGAGGCCGGTTCGTCAGCGTTGGAGCCCTTCTTGATGAGTCTTGACCACAACTTGTTCCTCAGTTTCTCCTTCCATCTGCGGAAACATCGCAAGTAAGTCCAACTCACATATGTAAACAAGAAGTATATTTGAAGTATATCAGAATAAATGTGTAAATATATTTTGAATGTCTTCAGGTGGCGTTCTCGGCGCTGTCACTCAAGATGTCACCCCTCCCCCCACCTCCTCTCCCCAAGGTCCAGCATGGACTGGTGACAGTGATGACGTGACAATACTGGTGACAGTCATGACGTGACAACACTGGTAACAGTCATGACGTAACACCACTAGTGACAGTCATGACGTGACAACACTGGTAACAGTCATGACGTGACACCACTAGTGACAGTCATGACGTGACAACACTGGTAACAGTCATGACGTGACAACACTGGTAACAGACTAGAGACTTAACCAGACATACAAAACTCTAGATAAACACGTCAATAAAACCTACCATAACAAATCGTTCCATGAAGGCAGGGGGAACAAAAACATATTCAATAATTAGTCAAAGACTCACAAAAGTCATCATATCCCGAGTTCCAACTCAAGAATGGTAATAATAATAATAATGATTAAAGAGATATCCAAATTGTAAACGAAATTTTCATTTATCAGTAGACGTTACTAAATAACATTGAGAATATTTAAATATTAGCAGAAAACTCTAACATATTAAGACACCTATTAAATATTATTAGAAAACGGCAAAATCTCAGGGGAAGGAATTATCTTACGGGAAGGGAAAATCTCTGGGGAAGGGAAAAAATATCTGGGGAAGGGAAAATCTCTGGGAAGGGAAAAAATCTCTGGGGAAGGGAAAATCTCTGGGGAAGGGAAAAATCTCTGGGGAAGGGAAAATATCTGGGAAAGGAAAATCTCTGGGAAGGGGAAAATCTCTGGGGAAGGGAAAATCTCTGGGGGAAGGGAAAATATCTGGGGGAAGGGAAAATATCTGGGGGAAGGGAAAATATCTGGGGGAAGGGAAAATATCTGGGGAAGGGAAAATGTCTGGGGGAAAGGGAAAATCTCTGGGGAAGGAAAATCTCTGTGACGGAAAAATCTCTGGGAAAGGAAAAATCTCTGTGAAAGGGCTGTGGGATCCAAACCCACTTCCCCGGAGATATTCTCATAGCTACATCACGTTATTGTGCTGTTTATTATGTATCAGTAGAATATTATCAAATATTAAAAGAAACCTATGCAATATCGGTAGAAAATTATCAATGTTAGTGTCAATTTTAGTAGAAAACTATCAATATCTGTAAAACTATTCAATATCAGAAAACTATCAAATATTAGTAGAAAACTAGAAAATATAAGTAGAAATATAACAAATATAAGTAGAAATATAACAAATATCAGTAGAAAACTAGGAAATATCAGTTGAAAACTAGCAAAATCAGTAAAAAAAAACTAGCAAATATCAGTAGAAAACTAGCAAATATCAGTAGAAAACTAGCAAATATCAGAAGAAAGCTATCAACTATCAGAAGACAACCATGAACTTCATTACTGATGATTTAAATAAAGGATACCTTGATGGGCTGAGGATCGAAGTACTCGAAGAGCGTCTCACAGAACTGGCGGCCCATGGAGACGAAGTCGTGGATGTTGTAGTGGGTGCCGGCCCGAGGACCCTCTGACACCCCGCCGAAGGACGCCTCCATGGTGTAGGAATGGAGGACGCCCATCATCCACACCACTACCCGGGCCGTCCCCTCCTTGCAGCGATGGACCTTGAACTTGCAACTCCGGAAACTGAACTGTGTGAGGGAAGAGTGTTACATGTCGTGAGGGTTAAGTTTTGAGATCGCTGTCGGCAATGAAAGTTCAAGGGCCTTGAAACCCATACGGCAAACATAAGGTATACAGCTTCCGGCTTCCGTTATTGTGCCAGGTTCTTCACCTGCTGTTATGTTATGCTCCTCGTGACATATTTGACAAATTACAGAATGACATTACACCAATGATCATAAAACAATAATATCACCCTGCAGGGTGTTGATGGGTCATTGACGGAGGTCACCAAGGGCTGCCAGGGATCACCAAGAGGTCACAAGGTCACCAGGTACGGCCTAGCAGCGGTACACGTACCTTGTCCCCGCCGTTGTAGTGGAGGAGGAGCGGGAAGATCTGCTCCCGGAGGTGGTTGTCCTGGTTACGGCGGTTCTCACAGCCGTAGAGGAAGATGTTGTGCTTGCGGGAGTGGGCGTGGAAGTCCCCGTACATGACCACCCCGTGCTCGTCCATCAGCCTGGTCCCCGGGCACAACATTATCATCATCCTCTTATTCAAAACATCCCGGTACAGTGACCAACCCCACTATGTAATCATTATTCTTATTAGTATCATTATCATTGTGTGACGCGCGGGTGTGTGTGTGTGTGTGTGTGTGTGTGTGTGTGTGTGTGTGTGTGTGTGTGTGTGTGTGTACTCACGTATTACTCACCTATTTGTGCTTGTGGGGGTTGAGCTTTGGCTCTTTGGTCCCGCCTCTCAACAGATCAATCAACTGGTGTACAGGTTCCTGAGCCTAATGGGCTCACGTGTGTGTGTGTGTGTGTGTGTGTGTGTGTGTGTGTGTGTGTGTGTGTGTGTGTGTGTGCTCACCTAGTTGCACTCACCTAGTTGTGTCTGCAGGATCGAGCATTGACTCTTGGATCCCGCCTTTCGAGCATCGGTTGTTTACAGCAATGACTCCTGTCCCATTTCCCTATCATACCTGGTTTTGTGTGTGTGTGTGTGTGTGTGTGTGTGTGTGTGTGTGTGTGTGTGTGGCGTGCGTCTGACCTCCTGACCATGGCCTTAGTGTGCCAGATGGCTGGGAACATCTCCTTGACGACCATCTTGTACTGTCGGTTGAGGTCTCGGCCGACGAGGGAGCACCGGTGGTTGCCGACGATCACGCCGTCGGGGTTCAGCATGGGGATCACCTTGAAGATGAACTGGCTCCGTAACTCCTGCAGAGGAAGTTTGCGATTAGTTCACTTACCCGTCATACCAGAGCGCGCTATCCCGCATTTGCTGATAACGCCATTCTTAAAAGACAAACTTCGACATTGGCGTCTACCTGATGCCAAAGGCATCAACAGTCAGGCTGCTTGTCCTCATGTTAATGTGAGGACTGGGGTCACCACTGACCCCACAGTATCGACAGGGGTCACTACTGACCCCGACGGTAGCCCTTGAGGTCAAGTGTTGCATGGTCGTCATTAGAATTGGAGTTTATATAATCAATATGATGGCTAAAAATACATTCCTTGGCCAGTTCGTTAATCACAGTGTAATTACCGAAGGTTTACGATAAGGCTCTGACAATTAGTGTTTAACCCAGCATTAATATACCCAGACAAGTGGACAAAGATTAGTCTGGTTTGGAAATGTGTGGTGGCAGGTGTGGTGCGGTGGCAGGTGGTGTGGTGGCAGCAAAGGTGTGGTGGCAGGTGTGGTGTGGTGGTAGGGACTTACGTGAGCCTTGGGGTTGTCAGGGGGGACTTACGTGGGCCTTGGGGTCATCAGGGGGGACTTACGTAAGCCTTGGGGTCGTCAGGGGGACTTACGTGAGCCTTGGAGTTGTCAGGGGTGACTTACGTGAGCCTTGGGGTCATCAGGGGTGACTTACGTGAGCCTTGGGGTCATCAGGGGTGACTTACGTGAGCCTTGGGGTCATCAGGGGGGACTTACGTGAGCCTTGGGGTTGTCAGCAGTGAGGAAGTCAATCACACCCTTCATGATCCAGGAGGAGGGTGTCTCGCCAGGGTGAACCCGGCCCGTCAGCACCACCGCCCGCTTCTTCTGCCAAGAGGAAGCAACAACAGTCAGCCTGATCAACGTTATCAGCAATACACCACACATGATATCTATGCAAATAAGTTATGTGAAATTAGCTCAGTTTTGTTTAGAAACAGTTACATGTGTAAATATATACATCAGGCTGCGGCGTCTAACAGCCTGGTTGACCAGACCTCCCAATCAGGAGGCCTGATCAGAGACCGGGCCGCGGGGGACATTGTTTTCTGGAAGCAATAACTGGCAAACAACAGGTATATAGTTACTGTATAGTGCTGGACCCGGATTCACGAAGCAGTTACGCAGGCACTTACGAACCTGGGGCCAGATTCACGGAGCACTTACAAACCTGTACATCTTTTCTCAATCTTTGGCGGTATTGTTTAGAATTATTAAACAGTTAATGAGCTCGGAAGCACCAGAAGGCTGTTTATAACAATAACAACAGTTGATAGGGAAGTTTTCATGCTTGTAAACTGTTTAATAAATGTAACCAAAGCCGTCAAAAATTGAGGAAAGATGTACACGTTCGTAAGTACTAACGTAACTACTTCGTGAATCTGGCCCCTGTACATCTTTTCTCAATCTTTAGCGGCTTTGTTTACAATCATTAAACAGTTAATGAGCTCCGAAGCACCAGGAGGCTGTTTATAACAATAACAACATTTTCGATACACCGAGCACATCTTACGCCAACAAAATCCACTTAACGGAATTTACAACCTAGTCCTGCTGGGATTCGAACCCCCGACCCATGATCTGTGAGGAGCACCTAACGCAGTGCGCGCCAACTGACCTTGCCGTCTTCCTCGGGCTCGTGGCTGGTGATGGTGAGGAGGTAGACCGGGTTACCCGCCAGGGAGCGACACAGCACTCGCTGACGACACACGCTCGCCTTGAAGGGGTCGTTCTGTCGGCACAAACAACACAATCAGAAGGTTTAGCGGCTATTAACAGCCCGTAAAACATGCTCTCCAAGAAAGATCTTTAAGCACTAAAGCCTACGAACAAATCCACAAGGGCCATGACGATGGTTCGAATCTACGCCCGAGAGGATCCCAGACGCTGCCTTAATCGACTGAGCTACGACATGGTAAAAGAGGGTTCGAACCCTCGTCACGCCCCTTGTGGATTTGTTCATTTGATGCATCTCGCTATTGTGATTACTGTGTGTACAAAAGCCTACATTAACAAATTAAAAGCATTAATACGTTTCGATCGGTCCTGGACCTGTTCGATTCAGGTTTGAACCTTTTTCGTTCTGTCTGAAACCGGTTTCGACTTGGTGTGGTCCAAGGCAGCTTGAAACGTCATTATCCGTTATTTTGAAGTATCTAACGTGTGAATGTTTGATGTGCATGTACTCAACCCTGGGGGCTACATTCACGAAAAAGTTACGCAAGTACTTACGAACCTGTACATCTTTTCTCAATCTTTGACGGCTTTGTTTACAATTAATAAACAGTTAATGAGCTCCGAAGCACCAGGAGGCTGTTTATAACAATAACAACAGTTGATTGGCAGGTTTTTATGCTTGTAAACTGTTTAATAAATGTAACCAAAGCCACCAAAGATTGAATAAAGATGTACACGTTCGTAAGTAATTGCGTAACTGCTTCGTGAATCTGGCCCAAAGTAACGGAGGCGGCTAGACGCAAGACAACGCACCTGGAAGTACAAGAGGTGTTCCTGGAGGTCGGAGTAGCTGTAGGGGTAGCAGTGGGCGATGTAAACAGTGTCGTTGTCGTGGGGAAAGGTGACGTTGAAGGTGAGGGTGTACGACGGGGCGTCATCCTCGCCCTCGTCATCACTGTCGTAGCACGCATTGTCGCTGCTGAAACGACCAAGAATTCAAGTCCACTACGGGCTCACCGTAGCCCGTGCTACTTGCAACTTGTCGTTCCAAGTAGCTGAATCTAAAACAACACCAAAATGGTTTTCGAGAATGACGTCTCGTCATTCAGAGACGAGACGAGAGTTCGTCTCGTTATCAGTTTGCTACTTTGCTACTTGCTGAAACTCCCCGTAACACCTACATGGTTGTCTCTCTTGGTCACTCACCTCGCAAACACTATAAACCATTTCCTCCAGTCTGGGTTTACCCACCACTCATACACTAACTCATTTCCTCCAGCCTGGGTTTACTCACCAGACTCACACACTAACTCATTTCCTCCAGTCTGGGTTTACCCACCACTCATACACTAACTCATTTCCTCCAGCCTGGGTTTACTCACCAGACTTACACACTAACTCATTTCCTCCAGTCTGGGTTTACCCACCACTCATACACTAACTCATTTCCTCCAGCCTGGGTTTACTCACCACTCACACACGAGTCCCTAACGCTTACCCATCCTAAGGTCATGCTTGTCCAAGCTGCCGACGTCCCCAAAGGTGCATTCATTATTTTTATATGCAATAACAAATTGAATTTTCCCAAATATAAATGAATGGTATTATATATTATAGTACTAAGTATAATTAGCCCTAGGGTTGGTTAGATTAGGCATTCATCAAAACTATTTGTAATTACACTATGTGGGTGAAGCATTTACCTGAATTTACCTGAGGGAAGGCCACTAACACTAGCGATCTTGACGAGGACAGGAAGCCAGCGGCTTGTCGAAGGTCCCTCCCATTTGCCTTGGCAATAACAAAGATGTAATAAAAACTCCTAGTTCAGAACTTTGTATACAACAGCATCTTGAGAGAGGATGAAGGTTACATCCATACATTTGTTTTTAATTCACATATTCATATATTGGCCTTTCCTTCACCTTCATGTAATAACACACTGATAATATTACATACAAAGACCTTCACCAATTTTGATCAAAAACGCCTTTTTTGAGAGTTGTGATTGACCTGTCGTGGTTGTTGACAGTTGTGATTGACCTGTCATGGTTGTTGAGAGTTGTGACTGACCTGTCGTAATGTTGATAGTTGTGACTGACCTGTCATGGTTGTTGAGAGTTGTGATTGACCTGTCATGGTTGTTGAGAGTTGTGATTGACCTGTCATGGTTGTTGAGAGTTGTGACTGACCTGTCATGGTTGTTGAGAGTTGTGATTGACCTGTCATGGTTGTTGAGAGTTGTGACTGACCTGTCATGGTTGTTGAGAGTTGTGATTGACCTGTCATGGTTGTTGAGAGTTGTGATTGACCTGTCATGGTTGTTGAGAGTTGTGATTGACCTGTCATAGTTGTTGAGAGTTGTGATTGACCTGTCATGGTTGCTGAGAGTTGTGACTGACCTGTCATGGTTGCTGAGAGTTGTGACTGACCTGTCATGGTTGCTGAGAGTTGTGACTGACCTGTCATGGTTGTTGAGAGTTGTGATTGACCTGTCATGGTTGTTGAGAGTTGTGACTGACCTGTCATGGTTGTTGAGAGTTGTGATTGACCTGTCATGGTTGTTGAGAGTTGTGACTGACCTGTCATGGTTGTTGAGAGTTGTGATTGACCTGTCATGGTTGTTGAGAGTTGTGATTGACCTGTCATGGTTGTTGAGAGTTGTGACTGACCTGTCATGGTTGTTGAGAGTTGTGACTGACCTGTCATGGTTGTTGAGACTTGTGACTGACCTGTCCTGGTTGTTGAGAGCTGTGACTGACCTGTCGTGGTGTTGACAGTTGTGACTGACCTGTCATGGTTGTTGAGACTTGTGACTGACCTGTCATGGTTGTTGACAGTTGTGACTGACCTGTCGTGGTTCTTGAAGTAAATGATGTTATTAGCACATCGCCGCCAGCCCACCCCATGCTGCTCAGCCTCCCTGCTGGAGTACATCAGCGGCCTCATCCCGTGGTTGTACAGGCTGTCTCCCTTCGTCAGGTTCACGATGGAAAACCTGTCAAGTCAGCAGCGTGTAAATACTCAATTATGTTTCATACAGAGACCTTTCAACATTTCTATTTCCTGCTCCTCGTAACATATTTGGTTTCCCTATGACCTCTGTCACGCTGCTAGCTTTCTGGCAGTGGTCCTCTCTGATTGCTGGTGATTTACACGTCCTATCTCTGGCACTGGAAATAAGACGAGGCTTTTGGGCCACTTAAGTGGTGGTGTTCCTCGTCTGAAGTAAACGTAGAAACTGGCTTTTCCGAAGGAAACATTGAAACTGACTCGGAAATGAAGGAGTTGGTTCGTTCGGTGGAAATTGAGTAGATGGTCCACCCAGAAGAGATAGCAAATCTGGCTCGTTCAGAGGAAGCAAACGTTGTTAGGAAGACTGCCGTAGGACGACAGAAAAAGAGGACACTGAAAGCTGCTCGATACAAAGAACAGATAATAGGAAGCAGACATAGAACTGCCATAATAAGAGTGACGAAATGCCGAGGATAAGGAATGTATACATAAAGCAGATGTGAGAAGGAGCATGAGAAGAGAGCAAGCAGAGTCAATATTGTGGAGAGTGCTGCTATGTGCGCGAGTATAGGAATGTGCGCGCCAAGACAGTGACTAACATCACATCTACATGATGCTGGTGCAGACTACAGCAAAGAAAGGCGGAATACAACAAAGTCAATACATCAACAACACTTTCAAGGCACACGTGTGACTGGAAAAGGTGCAATGAGCTGGTGCATTGGAATTAGGGGCTCACACCTGTAGGTGATGTCCTTGCGAGTGTTGGAGACGGCGAAGTAGAACCATTGGGTGTGTCTCGAGGTGTACATGTCCGCCCGCAGGTGTAGCTCGTAGTAACACTCGGACACCTGCACAGCCTGCACCAACACACACAAGTATACCACATCAGTATCATTGATTTACTGCAACACACACACACACACACACACACACACACACACACACACACACACACACACACACACACACACACACAACACACACACAACACACACACAACACACACACAACACACACAACACACACAACACACACACACACACACACACACACACACACACACACACACACACACACACACACACACACACACACACACCTCAGGATTGCAAGACGCGGCTGGGCACGTTGTTAGCGGTTCGCGCCGAGTGATCTCAAGGGAGGCATTGGCAAAGGTTTACCCTCGTTACCTACCGAATTTGCGTCTTATCCGGAAGGAAATTGCCAGTACAGCACAAATTATTGGACCGCCGTAAAGTCGCTATCTATGTCGTCAGTGGTTATCAACACAGCTGACACCAGATAATATATTTGCCTCAAACAAGTCATATATCACATTAGCACTGTGGCCTCAGGCACACCTTGAGGGTCCGCTGATGACATAACCAACTGAAGGTTCCAAGGAAGCATAGGCACCACAGCTGGAGCACCCCAGCTGGAGCACCCCAGCTGGAGCACCACAGCTGGAGCACCACAGCTGGAGATCGACAGCTGGATCACAATAACGAGCACCACAGTTGGAGCACATCTTACCTTCCCCAAATTGCCACACTCGAAGCGGGACTCGAACTGCAGGGTGGTGTCCGTCTCGTCCTCCAACGGCGGCCGCACCTCGTCGTTCAGATATTTATTGCCTCCAACGCACGAGCGAGAGAACTGAGAGAGAGAGAGAGAGAGAGAGAGAGAGAGAGAGAGAGAGAGAGAGAGAGAGAGAGAGAGAGAGAGAGAGAGAGAGAGAGAGCGTTATAATTCTTTATTTTTATTTACTTAAATTACAAGAGTATTAATCAATCCAAGTTATATACTATACATAGGTAGTTCCCACACACGTGATTATACCTTCCATATATAACATAAGAGTCAGCTTCAGCATCACTGTCCAGAGTGGCAAATTATACAGCATAAATAAGGGCGGCAGCTCAGGGCACAATCGTGTATGTGAATTATGACTTACCTACGTGGGTAAGTTACGTGTAGACTTACATAGTTGACGGAGCTGGTTGGGTAGTAATGGTAGACGACTCGTCCCAGCTCGTCCCCTACAGGCTGGGGCCGGAGCTCCGCGCCCGTGGGCTCGTAGAAGGGTTCGGGATACACCGGCCAGTCCTCGATGTGGTGGACCTTGTCCTCGATAACCTGAAATGTTCACTTTATTACCTTATACGTTTAACATATTGTATATGACAGTATACACTGTACGGTATATCTGTAATAAACGCAGAGAAGAGTTTACTGTGTGAGTGTATTTATAATCTGTGCCTGCAGGATCGAGCCTATTTCTTTCTGCTTCGGCCAGGAATCGAACCCGGGTCCATGGACTGCGATTTCCGAACGCTATCCGCTCGCCAGCGAAACTCCTACCTGTGTGTGTGTGTGTGTGTGTGTGTGTGTGTGTGTGTGTGTGTGTGTGTGTGTGTGTGTGTGTGTGTGGACCAAACATCCAAGACCTTGCCCCGTGACCTCAAAAGTCTTAAAGAATGCACAATCGATGAAGGTGGCCGGATTGTTTTGCCTCGTGTATATCTCGGAACCTTATTAATATATAATTATTACTTTGCGTCTTCTATTATTATTTGAAGTACCTTTTATTATTTTGTTATCACTATTATTATTATTATTAGAAGTAGGAATAGTAAAATGTTTAACGTTCACTTATTTAATAATAATACTACTACTAATAATAATAATAATATTATTATTATTATTATTGTCATCATTATTATATTTTATAATATATAATGATGTATACTCAGGTATACCTGGAGTATACCTAAGTGGGTTCTGCGAGTTTTTCCACTTTTTTTTATAATAATTTGGTCTAACAAGCTGTTGTGAGGAGCGACCTCGCGGTCATATACTATACAAAAACGTTTTTTATTAGACAATGCTATGTGCTAAATCGTCATTTCTCATATATGAAAAAAAAGAGCGAGATTGGTTACAAAATAGTAAAAAAAAGTTTTTGATGCCCCTGGCTTAGAGCGCGACTCTGCTGAAATGGCTGTGGATGACGCACGTAGGTGGCCAGGACGAGGGCCAGATGGCGCCACAAATTCGTCCAGTGCTCGTCAGTTAGGAATTATGATGTCTTGGTAAACACACATCTTAATCGTAAACCCCAACAATAATACATTTCAGATTTGTTGGCGAACAGATTACAGCTATCAAACAAAATGTGAATTTGTGTGCGAGTAAATTTGTGTATAGCCTAGCACTCACGACGCCATAAAAAATGACAAACAATAACATTATGCAGAAGTAAACCTTACTAAGTACATTGTGGCTTTAATGAATAATATTCCCACAAGGAAGAGCCAGACATGATTTTCACTGTGTTACCCATTATACTGTCTCAAATGAGAGCAAAGTTGTGTTCTTTGTGAAATTTATTTCCCATTGTCAGGAGCAGGAAGCCTGCATGCTTATCGAGGTCTCAGACCAGCTACTGACCTCCCCTGGATGCAATCCATAACAGTTGGCTAGCTCCTAGGTATCTATTAACCATTTGGTGAACAGAGGCATCACGTACGATTCTCCTAGGTATCTATTAAAAATTTGGTGAACAAAGGCATCAGGTAAGAAAACGCAGCCAAATGCCGACCAAGAATCTGATCTGCTTAGGAATCGACCCAGAGACCAATCTGTTGTGAGCCGACTGCACCACAGTTCATTTGATGTCGTGAAGTCGCCTTTTGTTCACAGCAACGTTGCCAACTTTTATTATTATTAATATCTTTATTGACAAAATTAATTACAATTTTGCCTAATCTGAGGATATATTGTCTGGCTCAGGACAAAATCTCACACAAAGGATATTCAAGCCACTTGGAAAATGGCATGGAAAAAGTTTTACTACTTAATGACTATAGCTTTACCAACAATTACACTGTTAGAAGAGAGGATTCTCTATAATATATACAAATTTACAGAAAATTTAAGCTTTCAGTGCATGTGATGAAGACTGATGATTACAGGAATTTTTGGATTTCGCCTCCAACCTGAAGGAGCCTGATATAGGTTGATTCATGA
>NC_091204.1:16211667-16231667 GCF_040958095.1 Procambarus clarkii
TACCTAACCTAACCTAACCTATCGTTAGAGGTTAGGTTAGGTGAGGTAGCCGAAAAAGTTAGGTTAGGTTAGGTTAGGTAGGTTAGGTTGTCGAAAAACAATTAATTCAGGAAAACTTGGCTTATTAGGCAAATCGGGCCTTGCATAGTAGGCATAAAAGTGCGTTCTGGCTACTAGGTACGACATATATATATATATATATATATATATATATATATATATATATATATATATATATATATATATATATATATATATATATATACATATATATATATATATATATATATATATATACTTCGGACGGTGTATCACTTTAATCTAAGATGAGGTCTGATAAAGACCTTTTGTGCCCTCTGTAATGCTTTTTTGCGCTACCGCTCACAGGATAAGTATGGGGTGCACAGTAAACTAGTCACCTTCGGCGGCAACAATAAAAAAATCGCTTCTTGGCGCAGCAGCCTGTAGCCCAAGAACGGTTGTGGTGCAGCCGCTGGTGGAGGACGGTACCTTATTGCTATAACATGAGGCAGCTTCAGCAGCCGCTGATGGGACTCTCCTGATGCCTGAGTAACGTCCAACAATCATATGGTTTTCCGTGCATAGTGACTTTCTTGTCACCGGTTTGTGCCTCGAGTTTTACTCAATAGTGGCACTAAGTTCCTCTCGCTCTCACCTGGGAGAAAAATATCTAAGAATTTTACCGGTTACCTGACACATATTCCAGCAGCCGGACGGTGTTGGAGTTCTTTATTCTTCTCTATGAAATATAAGAGAAGTACCCGACTTGCGTGAGAGGTGGTTGTCTAGCACCCTTGTGACTAGAGTGACACGCCTTAACACATGGCGTAAGAAGGGATTACATCGTGGGGCACCATTCCCCAGGCCATGTCAGGGATGGGGAGGACGCAGAGGTTACTAAAATTTTCCCCGAGACATAAAGCCAGGAGTGACAACATATACTGCCTGCTTCTACGTGTAACTTGGTGTCAGTAACAGGATCACGAGACGAGAGCTCTCCATTCTGATGAATGTGCAACAGCTGTATATTATGAATTGTTTAAGAAAAGCAGTGACAAAATTATCTATGCAGGTTTCTATATAATCTTAGAACACATACATAGTCCAGGAAGTGTCAGTGCAAGAAGACCCATGTTCCAGGAAGTATCAGAGCAAGAATATCTGTCTTCCAGGAAGTATCAGTGCAAGAAGACCCATGTTCCAGGAAGTAACAGTGCAAGAAGACCCATGTTCCAGGAAGTATCAGTGCAAGAAGACCCATGTTCCAAGAAGTATCAGGGCAAGAAGACCCATGTTCCAGGAAGTAACAGTGCAAGAAGACCCATGTTCCAGGAAATATCAGTGCAAGAAGACCCATGTTCCAAGAAGTATCAGGGCAAGAAGACCCATGTTCCAGGAAGTAACAGTGCAAGAAGACCCATGTTCCAGGAAGTATCAGTACAAGAAGACCCATGTTCTAGGAAGTATCAGGGCAAGAAGACCCATGTTCCAGGAAGTATCAGTACAAGAAGACCCATGTTCCAGGAAGTAACAGTGCAAGAAGACCCATGTTCCAGGAAGTATCAGTGCAAGAAGACCCATGTTCCAGGAAGTATCAGTACAAGACCCATGTTCCAGGAAGTATCAGTGCAAGAAGACCCATGTTCCAGGAAGTATCAGGGCAAGAAGACCCATGTTCCAGGGCATGGAACTGTGTGTCGGAGCATGTAGATCTATTAAGAGCCGTGCACTAAAGTCCGTGTTCATTCGAAAACCAACACCAATAATCAACATTCAAGTGAATTCGACTACGAGCATACAATTGTTTGATGGTCCTCCAATGATCCAGGGGGAAGATAGCAGGCCCCGATAGACAACAAATAGCTAGAGTTAGGTAGCAATCACCTCACCAGAGCCGCAATCACGATCACGAAACACTGATCATTGGTATGCGGAAAACCCACAGAGAAGTGGGAAAGGGGATGTTGAACGTTCTTCCTCAAATCTGTTGTTGACGAAGACTCAAAACGTCACGCCGAAACGTTCAACATTCCCTTTACCATTTCTCTGTGGGGTTTTCCGCACATGCATACATTAGAACACTTTCCAGGAGACTCGAACCCTAACCAGCACAGAAGCCTCACAGCAACTGGCATAGCAGGTACGCCTTTAACCCACTGCACACCGTACCGGTGTATCTGCTATGCCAGTTTCTGCGAGGCTTCTGTGCTGGCTAGGGTTCGAGTCTCCTGATAGGAAAGTGTTCTAAAGTTGTAAAACTTCACTTGCGTATTTTAGGCAAGTTATATATATATATATATATATATATATATATATATATATATATATATATATATATATATATATATATGTCGTACCTAGTAGCCAGAACTCACTTCTGAGCCTACTATGCAAGGCCCGATTTGCCTAATAAGCCAAGTTTTCATGAATTAATTGCTTTTCGACTACCTAACCTACCTAACCTAACCTAACCTAACTTTTTCGGCTTCCTAACCTAACCTAACCTATAAAGATAGGTTAGGTTAGGTTAGGTAGGGTTGGTTAGGTTCGGTCATATATCTACGTTAATTTTAACTCCAATAAAAAAAATTGACCGCTTACATAATGAAATGGGTTGCTTTATCATTTCATAAGAAAAAAATTAGAGAAAATATATTAATTCATGAAAACTTGGCTTATTAGGCAAATCGGGCCTTGCATTGTAGGCTGAAAAGTGAGTTCTGGCTACTAGGTACGACATATATATATATTATATATATATATATATAAAATATATATATATATATATATATATATATATATATATATATATATATATATATATATAATGTATATGATAGTATCACTAGTAACGCTGCAACACAAATACCTATAATTATGCTGTTTGATTGCTGGAAAAGACCTAAAATTATGTTCTATAATTACTGGAAAAAATCCATACTTATGCTCTATATTACTCCGAAAGACTTTAATTATTCAGGGCGATACTGGCGAATAGAACCCTGGCTACAGTGAGAGGATCTTACCATCATCTTCCCTCGGGCATGTACTCGCTGTACCCAGGTGTACCCACTTAACCTTGCTGGGTCGAGCATCAGCTCTTGAGCCCCGCCTTTTGATAACCATTGGTTCAATGCAGTGACTTTTTCACTCGTTTTTCTTTGCCATGTTTACGTTTAATGCTGGGTCCCCGGATCCACCTCACTGTAGGTGGTGGGTCCGGGAACCGGTTAGTTGTAACTAACTCACACATGTGAGTTAGTTACAACTATAATTAGCCCTTCCAACAGGACGTCAATCACCTTCTGTAGTCGAGTTCTCAATAGCTCACTACACTTTATGTATTCTATCTGTTGTATAACCTTACTCGTGGAGGACAGGAGAAACTGTTTGAAAATCAAAGGTTAGCCAAGAGCCAGAGCAGCAAGAGGTGTTATGGGAGGCGTACAAGCGTGCCATGAAACCTGGGCCATGGCCAGTGTGCTAACCAATAGGACACCCTGAGATCATTAAGCGTGCCATGAGCACTCCCACTCCAGCTACCAGCGTGACTACGGCTGTACGGTGTAAGCTTCTCGCTAATGCTGATATAGCCACAGGATTCAAGTTTACTGCAGTAACTTAAAGTCTTAATTGTTTTTATACAGCAGTAGTTTATTCTCCTGTAACTATACCTTGACACTCAGGGTCTTGGGGGATCCCGTGTCTAGGCAAGTCTAGAACATTTCATGCAGGATAATAACAAAGGAGAATTACCCCTAAGAGGGAAGTATCTTGCCTGCAGTTGCCAGACATGGCTGAACGCTAGGTGGAGACCCGACCCGTACATGGCTCCCGGCTGAGGTCCCAGCCACATTGGCTAGGGACGGTGCGCGCCCCGACACTTGCAGGCACTAACACCAACTGCGTCAGACTGTTTAATGTGGCGCTCCTCATGCTGTTGACACCGAGCACTGTATACCTGAGAGAGAGGCCAGGAGGGAGGCGTGTGTGGAGGCCAGAGCCGGCCCAGGGCGAGCGGGAAGCATCAGCCAGTCGCCCCCACCTCCGTCTCCTCACCCACTATTGACTACCCGACCACAAATACTGTCTTCACCCGCCACCTATAACCAAGTTGCCAAACGCCATCATCGGCTCTGCCAGGATTCGTATCCATTCCTTCCATACACAGACTATTATGTAAAGTTGTAATCCTTCCCTGAAGGAGGATCTCAGCCGAGAAACGAGCAGCTTAAGGTAAGCTTCTTGCTCCGTGGCCCACGACAAGGCCCGGCTAGATTTCAGGAAAAAGTTCCAATTCAAAATGGGTGAAAGAGAATTAGAGAGAAGAGGTGGAGGTGGATGAGTGGCGCGACACATGCAGCAGAATGATGCCCATCACTAACGTCACAACTCGTTGTTGTTGTTGTTTTAGATTGAGCTACAGGGAACAAAAGTTGCAAGTAGCACAGGCTATGGTGAGCCCGTAGTGGACTTACCTGGCACAGGAGCGGGGCTGTAACTGTTCACCACAACAAGGCTGCGTTATGGACAACTTGCTGCTCCTCGTGGCCATAATAACCCCCATCAGCACTAGAACGTGCCACAGACATCACTCTCCTCCCAATATTTCTCACATATTTTTCTCCCATGTCATGCATTCTGGAAAACGTTCTTAAACGTGTTTTCGTCTTGCGCTAAATATATAATAAAGAGTTTTACCCATCAAACAGTAATATATGAGAGTTAAAAATGTGCATTCAAGTAAAAAAAATAACAAAAAGAGGAATTTGTGGCCTTGTTGTAAGCGTGCAGGGCACATTCCCTGGCGATCATTAGAGCACACTCCCTCCCTCCCTCCCTCACCCCAGGACACCTCTCACGCCAGGTAACGTCATGGTAATTATCAGGGGAAAGTTCTAAGCCATTACGTCTATATAACACTTGGAAGGGATATGAGGCTAAGGGTTTAGGATGGGACGGGGGAAAGGAATAGTGCCCAACCACTTGGACGGTCAGGGGGATTGAACGCCGACCTGTATGAAGCGTGACCATCGCTCTACCGTTCATCCCAAGTGGTTGGGTAAAAGCTGAATACATCTACATCACCACCACCTGCCTGTGCCACCACCTGGACCACCTACCAGTGGACCATCTGTCTTTATTGCCACGAATCAGTGAACCAGCCAACACCTATCTGTTAGACCAGTGCCAGCACCACCTGGTGGGCAGTTGCTGTAACCTAGACACAATCCACTACTTTCTTCCACCACTGGCCGGGCTCCTCCTCCACCAGTGGCCGGGCTCCTCCTCCACCACTGGCCGGGCTCCTTCTCCACCAGTGGCCGGGCTCCTCCTCCACACCAGCTCTCCACAAAATGCATGTGATTACCAAGAATGAAATACATAAATAATTTTCCTGTGCCACGTCATCATCTTCGACTTACGACGGGTGAAATTTGTGGGCAGGCGTCCGGGGCTCTCCCTCACTGTGTAACGGACCTGGTCACGCGAGAGATCGTCAGGCCAGAGACCGTCAGGCCAGAGACCGTCAGGCCAGAGACCGTCACGCCAGAGACCGTCACGCCAGAGACCGTCACGCCAGAGACCGTCACGCCAGAGACCGTCAGGTCAGAAACCGTCACGCGAGAGACCGTCACGCCAGAGACCGTCAGGTCAGAGACCGTCAGGCCAGAGACCGTCACGCCAGAGACCGTCAGGTCAGAGACCGTCACGCCAGAGACCGTCAGGTCAGAGACCGTCAGGCCAGAGACCGTCACGCCAGAGACCGTCAGGTCAGAGACCGTCAGGCCAGAGACCGTCAGGCCAGAGACCATCACGCCAAATGAATATTTTTAACATACTATCGTGCGCCACTCCACGTGCCGGCTGAAGCATGCTAATGTTAACCGGAATTTAACTGAAGGCCACAGTCTCTAGTGGCCTTCAGTATACTATATCTAGTATACTTCAGTATACTAGTATACTGACTATAGTATACTAGTATACTATAGTCAGTATACTACTATCTAAAAGTACCTACGAATTCGTAACTATTGACGATGGTCACAATAGGCAGTATCTACACAGAAGGTTGTAATGGTAGTAGTTAGAGCCGTGAGAGGTACGTTGTTGACAGCTGTCAGTGGTCCTCCCACACAGCTCCAGCTGGAAGCAGCTTGACGAGGAACTGAGAACACTTCTCGTCAACAACTGATACTCTAACAGATATATCATTAAAAGCATGGCGAAGTTCTAATGATACGATCAACACTACAGAACCTTTCCCACCTATTCAATTATTTTTACAGGAATTTCTTTTCAACGGTTAAAAGCCGAAGGAAAGAATCCTGAAAGACATTGCTGACATCAACGCAACATTAACTAGAAGACACAGTTATTACCAGAGCAAGAAGATCACCAACTTACTCCTGAAGAACTCTCCCGACACTGAGTGAAGTGCCTTGAAAGACGAGTAAGTAATTATCAAAAGAAGGCACCAAACATGGAAGGCCTTGAAAGACGAATGTTGCCACGAACTAAACCTATGTAAAAAAGAACGTCTGTCTGTTTGTCGAGGTTGGGGGGGGGGGGGCCAGCTGCTTGGGACGAGGCTCCTAAACTTTGCAAAGTGATTTGTGAATGTATGGCTAATGTCAAAGCCAAAGTTCGGGGTCGATCTCCATGCCTTTCTCGGTTTGGAGGGACTGAGAGAAGGAAGTGGTGGAGGCTCTGTCAATACATACACCAGGTACTCGACTGTTAGAAGGCGGACCCAAGAGTGTCCTACCCATAATCAATATTAGGTAAGAATACGTGCACACGTACACACACACACACACCACAAAGCACACACAATTACATATCGATCAGCCTAAACTCTCAGTCTTGCCGCTCCACCGCGACCACAAGAGCGGAGGCGCACATGAAATATCTCATGAAGAAACATCAATGAGTATTTTGATGCTGTAAATATTAAACATAAAATATCGTGTTAAACATCGTTTGTTCTTTGTAAGTGTACGAATGTGCATTTACTTTCTCCCTCATCGACACTTCTTAGACCTCTTAGACCCGGCCTTCCACTTACCTTAGATCACCTCACACGCTCCCCAGGACCTCTCTCACCCCGGCCAACTGAGCCAGTTCGCATGATGAGTTTCCCTCATTTATTGACAAAATGACACACCATGCCGGTCAGCGGGGGTCAGCGACTGATTAATTGTGTGATTACAGTCAGATAGACCAATTACCGCCGTTGTTGTTGACGTTGTGAAGCCAGGGGCAGCGATATAGAAAATCTGCCTCAGCGGTACCGAAGTGCAGTTACTAATCTGGTAGTTGGTATGCCGACGAATGCCAAGAGGCACGCGCCATCTTCAGCGTCAGGCCATGTTTGCTGAAGCACTTATGGCTGCCACAACACACCCAGGATTTTGAGGTCAATGGCCCTGGCTCTTGCACCTGAGATCCCTACAGCAGCCATGGAACAGCAGCAATCCTACAGCAGCCATGGAACAGCAGCAATCCTACAGCAGCCATGGAACAGCAGCAATCCTACAGCAGCCATGGACTACAGCAGCCATTGGACGGCTGCTGTAGTCCGGACGGGTGACGGCTATCCTACATTGTTATAGGGTAACATCGTGGGTATCCAGGGTATCTTACATGTTATAGAATGCGTGTGTTGTGTGGCAAACTAGGGCAGGTTGAGGTCACGAGACCCGGATCTTAACGTGACTAGTAATGAGTCATTAACATGTAAGAGGGCTTGTGATCCCGGCACGAGCTATATACAGCAACTGGTCATTATAATAGAGGCGCCTCTTACAGGAAGAGGCCTCCATGTCCCTGACAATGTCTTACATTTGTCTTGAAGTCTTCTCCGCAAGACTAAGACGACGAGAATTACAGCTGTCTTCCCTACTAGCTCGTTGTCTCATCACTCAAAGTTCATGAACTTGCAAAACTTTAAATTATATCCACAAACTTTAAATTATATCCAAAAACTTTGAATTATATAATAACAAAATAAATTATATCTCAAAACTTATTCCTACCGAGGCATAGAAAACGTAGATATTTGTGTCGTATCTTTTTCATTGTAGGCTGCATTTCTAACGTTGGTTACCATACGTAACTAAGGCGACCTATTAGCTGAGAGTACGGATTGCAAGATTAACCTTCACCGAGATATAGAAGAGCGTGAAGTTGGTCTTCATAAATTGTTTTTTTATGTGAAATCAGAATGTAATTAATAGAGCGGTGCGCAAGGTGATTACTGCAGAGGGGATGAGTCAGCTAGAGGGGGTTATGAGTACTGCAGAGGAGATGAGTCAGCTAGAGGGGGTTATGAGTACTGCAGAGGAGATGAGTCAGCTAGAGGGGGTTATGAGTACTGCAGAGGAGATGAGTCAGCTAGAGGAGGTTATGAGTACTGCAGAGGTGATGAGTCAGCTAGAGGGGGTTATGAGTACTGCAGAGGGGATGAGTCAGCTAGAGGGGGTTATGAGTACTGCAGAGGAGATGAGTCAGCTAGAGGGGGTTATGAGTACTGCAGAGGAGATGAGTCAGCTAGAGGGGGTTATGAGTACTGCAGAGGGGATGAGTCAGCTAGAGGGGGTTATGAGTACTGCAGAGGAGATGAGTCAGCTAGAGGGGGTTATGAGTACTGCAGAGGAGATGAGTCAGCTAGAGGGGGTTATGAGTACTGCAGAGGAGATGAGTCAGCTAGAGGGGGTTATGAGTACTGCAGAGGGGATGAGTCAGCTAGAGGGGGTTATGAGTACTGCAGAGGAGATGAGTCAGCTAGAGGGGGTTATGAGTACTGCAGAGGAGATGAGTCAGCTAGAGGGGGTTATGAGTACTGCAGAGGAGATGAGTCAGCTAGAGGAGGTTATGAGTACTGCAGAGGTGATAAGTCAGCTAGAGGAGGTTATGAGTACTGCAGAGGTGATGAGTCAGCTAGAGGAGGTTATGAGTACTGCAGAGGTGATGAGTCAGCTAGAGGAGGTTATGAGTACTGCAGAGGTGATGAGTCAGCTAGATGAGGTTATGAGTACTGCAGAGGGGATGAGTCAGCCAGAGGGGTGTGGGATGAGTACTGCAGAGGGGATGAGGCAGCCAGAGGGGTGTGGGGCGAGTACTGCAGAGAGGATGGTAGTGTTTGTTTTAGTATTGGTAGTTAATTGTGGTGGTTAATTGTGGTGGTGATGGTAATTGTAATTACAGTAGTGATGGTGATGATCATTACAGTAGTGGTGATGATTGTGATGAGACATCTGGCGGTGGTGATGATATCTGGCAGATGATGAAGTGTTGCCCCCCCCCCTTAGTGTGCTGTAATGACCCCTCTTAAAGAAGTGGTCTGCATTAATAATATCCTCCAACTCGTTCAGTATTTTAAAGCCCCTCGGTGAGATCAGCCTTGTCCTGTCCGGTTTGTAGTGATGTGAGTACTGTGGCCCTCAGTACTTGGATGTAATCCAAGCCCTCGGAAATAAGTCGACTGCTGCGAGAGTGGACTTATTTCTGGGATGAACTTCGTCACTCTGTTTCCTTCTCGACAAGTCAACCACTTTGGTCGGTATATCAACCACTTTGGTCGGTATATCAACCACTTTGGTCGGTATATCAACCACTTTGGTCGGTATATCAACCACTTTGGTCGGTATATCAACCACTTTGGTTGGTAGATTAACCACTTTGGTCGGTATATCAACCACTTTGGTTGGTATATCAACCACTTTGGTTGGTAGATTAGCCACTTTGGTCGTTAGAACGACGAGCTCACTCCTTGCAAGCGTTCCATTTCCGATCTTACAAGTGGTTGGGTACCATCTCTTCTCTCTATCTTATCCCAGTTTCTTATCCTCATACTCTTTCCAAGTGCCATATAGTCGTACTGACTTTGAGGTTTCTCCTGAAGACTGCCTTACTCTCTCGTCCAAGGATCAGCTGGAGGTTGAACAGTCGCGGGTTGAGCCATTATCGCTAAGCTGGCAGGTGAAGCTTGACAGCCATTAGCCGGGGATGATAATGTACAAGTGAGACATAACTTGTGAGAGGAGAAGCCATTGGGGGGACGGGCCTGGACACAGGGTTCCTGGAGGCTATCACAGGAGGAACCAATGGTGGGGAGGGGGAGTAGCTGGAGTCTCACATGGAACCTGCCTCGGCTATTTTTAGCGCTCTTTATAGGCTCAGCTGCCAGCATTATGCCTCTGTATGTTGTGGGAGACACCACCTGCACTGCAGCCTCTATTCTCTCAACTGGACAACATTTGCTGGTAGTGTTATCGTAGCCATCTCATAAACAATTGCTTTTCATCTGTGACGCCGGAAAGCAATAAAGAGCTGACCAAAAAATTACGCTCCAGTCGCACTAACACCACAACAATAGGGTGTCTGAGGGGGTGTCTGAGGGGGTGCTAAAAACACTACTTATCAGTTTTATGGATAAGATATGCCACCCACGTCAATACGGTTAACTGTGTACCCGTAGATCTTTACAGGGCTTTAGACTTTTGTGTGAATGGAGACTTTTTGTGTGAAGAGAGACCACTGATGGAAGATTAATGAATATTAGTTCTTTAGAAGTTAGTACGTGTTATATATTTGATACTCAGAGGGGCAATCTTTACTACATAAAAGATATATACCCATTGTTCTACAAGGACACACGCTCACAACTCAAGCACTTACAGTGAACACGAGAACACAAACAAGAACATATATAACTGAACGACAAATATTAATCCCAAACGCTGAGAAAACATTTACTCTTTTAACGATGAAATTAATGGTGAATTGAGTTATGGAATATATCTCCCAAGACATGGAATGTGTGCTACCATATGTGACCTGTGTGTCCGCCTACTGACCAGGCGTCCGTCTACTGACCAGGTATCCACCTACTGACCAGGTGTCCACCTACTGACCAGGTATCCACCTACTGACCAGGTGTCCACCTACTGACCAGGTGTCCACCTACTGACCAGGTGTCCACCTACTGACCAGGTGTCCACCTACTGACCAGGTGTCCACCTACTGACCAGGTGTCCACCTACTGACCAGGTGTCCACCTACTGACCAGGTGTCCACCTACTGACCAGGTGTCCACCTACTGACCAGGTGTCCACCTACTGACCAGGTGTCCACCTACTGACCAGGTGTCCACCTACTGACCAGGTGTCCGCCTACTGACCAGGTGTTCGCCTACTGACCAGGTGTTCGCCTACTGACCAGGTGTCCGCCTACTGACCAGGTGTCCACCTACTGACCGTGTGTTAGGAGCTCCTAGGATATAATTCAAGCCAAAACAGTGTTCCAGAAATAGAACGCACAAGGCTCCAAAAATGAGGTCACTCGCAATCTCTTTTTAATGTGGATATTCAGGTCATGCTGGTGACCACAATTTACCTCATAACAGATGCCCTGCTACCGGAGGACGTCGTACCAAATTAGGTGGTTGGGGAAGGCAAGTCATGCAAGGCTGTGTGTGCGCGCTTGGTCAAGCTTGGGAGAGTTACAGCGGCTTTACAAGCAAGGTCAAAACTTGGCCATCTGCTTCATGACCGGTGGCTTGGTGGTAGTGTGTCTCACCCTTAGAGGCACCGGGAGTTACAACCGACAACAACTACACACCGACATCAGTGTAGTTGTAGACACTTCTCAGTCCCAAGAAGAACATATTTGCATCTCGAGGATACCAGTAATATTGGTCAGTAAATGTTTGAAATATCCTACGCGTGAAGAGCGTCAACTCCCAGGTACAATAAGAGAGGACGGCAGGTACGAGGTTCTCCTCGCCAGGTACGATGTACTAGAAGGTCTGGTGAGTGTGATGGCGGGAGAGACGCTATGATAGTATACTGACACGTGAATATAACTCCAAGACTAGGTTTACATACACGCTTGGCTCCTTGTTTTCAATTCCAGTTGAATATTGACCATTAATAAGAGATTGAATAAGAAATGGAAGAGTGATGAATGACAAGAAACACTGGGAAGATCAAACATCATGAATATATGCACATGGATAAAACTTTAACCTAAAATATATTTTAGAAGAATGACAAAACTTATCCATAGAAACAAAATCTTAGACATGCTCATGGAGCTCCGCGGAGCGTAGCTCGAGAGCCTTTTATTATTATTAACATCTTTATTGACAAAATTAATTACAATTTTGCCTAATCTGAGGATTTTGATAGTCTCTTATTAAAGTGAGGATAATGCTGGTATTGCTCGAGAGCCGCTACAAACAGGTGCTGGAGGAACATTACCTTGAGCGATGGTCTGTGCGTTGGCGCCAGAAGACTTCGGCCCGCGATGAGCGCTTGCGATCCCACCAGCTGGACCTTCGTTGACCATTCCCCACTGTCATGTATAAAGTCTGGGGAAATTACGTCAAATGCGATGTCATTTCTGAGGTTTAGAGAGAGGCCATGGTCATCTGGCCCCTGATGTACGTCTCATAGTGCCAGGGGTCGGCACCCAGGAGTCAGGCAGTGTGGGTTGAGTTCTCCAGCGGTTACTAAGAAATGGCGCCACTCTGGCCACCAAACCTGAGGCTCGTTTGAAGGTCCAGGTCAAGATGAGTGTCAATTAAGGTCAAGTGATAGGCGGCGTAGAGTCCCGTATGTAGAGCTAAGAAACGGAGAAGAATTATACAAATTAATGTAAAAGCTATTTGTAGTGTGTTGGTATAGAATGTAGACCAACAGTGACTTACAAGCAAGAAAATACATGAAGTCTTACGCACGCACATATATAAACATTCCTACACGAACATATATAAACATTCCTACACGCACATATATAAACATTCCTACACGAACATATATGATCAATGTACAGAAGCCTTTTGTAAAATTCCTAAAGTTCTCTAAAATCGTCCTTTAATATTGGCAATGTGCCGAGACAGCAGAATAAAACCCCGTGACACTGTACTTGTCAGGTCGCTTAAACTAGAAAGCGAATGCATGGCTTTTATTTTACCTTTATAAGACAGAAATACACGAAGAGAGCAGCAAGCATGACTCAGGCACATGCTGGTGTATGAGGAGCATGTGGCTCTGGGGCCTGATTCACGAAGCAGTTACGCAAGCACTTACGAACCTGTACATCTTTTCTCAATTTTTAGCGACTTTATTTATAATTATTAAACAGTTAATGAGCTCCGAAGGACCAGGAGGCTGTTTATAACAATAACAACAGTTGATTGGGAAGTTTTCATGCTTGTAAATTGTTTAATAAATGTAACCAAAGCCATCAAAGATCGAGGAAAGTTGTACACGATCGTAAGTGCTTGCGTAACTGCTTCGTGAATGTGAATATGAATGTCAGCGTGAATGAACTGCGAATGAATCGTAACTGCATTCCCCCTGATAGTCAAGACCGTTTTTGTCGTTAGGAGATTGAAGCCCCAGCAAGGTGAGGCTTTGTGAGGGGGGGGGGGGGGATAACGAGGTTACAATATCTTGTAACCCCCTGCCCATAGTAAGGGCCTGGAGAGCCCATAGTAAGGGCCTGGAGAATAATGGGGTTCTTACTGTGGGGAGGGGGTTACGAGGGGGTGACCTGGGGGATGGGGTTCCTGTGGGCAGAAGGGGGGAGGGAGGGAGGGGAAGAACCAGCAGCTTCAACAATGGAGAACTGGACTTTTTGGCCTCAGTGCCGAGGACATATTGATAAATTGATCGTGGTGGTGGTGGGGGTGGTGGTGGTGGAGGGGGTGGGGGTGGTGGTGGTGGTGGGGATGGTGGTGGTGGGGGTGGTGGTGGTGGAGGGGGTGGGGGTGGTGGTGGTGGTGGGGATGGTGGTGGTGGGGGTGGTGTTATAGTGGTGGTGGGGGTGGTGGGGGTGGTTGTGGAGGTGGTGGGGGTGGAGGTGGTGGGGGTGGTGGTGGTGGGGGTGGAGGTAGTGGTGGTAGGGGTGATAATGGTGGGGGTGAGGGGTGGGAGTGGTAGGGGTAGTGGTGGTGGTGGTGGTAGGGGTAGTGGTGGTGGGGGTGATGATGGTAGGGGTGAGGGTGGTGGGAGTGGTGGTGGTGGTGGTGGTGGTGGTAGGAGTGCGGTTAGTGGTGGTGGTGGTGGTGGTAGGAGTGCGGTTAGTGGTGGTGGTGGTGGTGGTAGGAGGAGTGAGGATAGTGGTGGTGGGCCTGCATGACTGCCTCTTGTTACCTGCCTCGCCTGCTCCACGCTGGCATCCTCGTGCCGTGAAAAATAGGTGGAAAATTGTGCATGGTCAGGGTCGGCAAGGCTCAGAGAGGGACACATTTTGCGCTTACCCACAAAAAAAAATCCCCAACAGCAGAATTTACCTGTTCCTAACAGGTGGACACCACATAAACAAAGCCAGTTTTAAAATAAACAAACCTACTTAATACAACAATCGAGCAATCCATTTTACCTTTCATCTTCAATAAACTGTATCCATCATTTGATCAGCCAAACACAGCTTTATGATATCAATTTGTCTTATTATAGCAAGTGATGAGCATTGTTTACGTTTCATAAAATCACAATATATTCGAGTTCCATTCAACACAACGTGAGGCTTGTCAGAGTAAAGTGTTTCTGAGATAAGTAGTATTTCATGCTGGTAATATTTGAACTAAATTGCTCCTTCTTGTAAGAATTATTGTACAATTATTTCTCGTACGAGGTAAACAGCGTTGTGGTGGGCTGGCGGGTGGGTGGGCAAGGTGATGAGTGGGTGGACTGTGAAACAGGTGGGTGAGGGGAAGCTTAAGGGTAAACACGTGTACGTGTACACTTGTGTGTGTGTGTGTGTGTGTGTGTGTGTGTACTCACCTAATTGTGCTTGCGGGGGTTGAGCTCTGGCTCTTTGTGTGTGTGTGTGTGTGTGTGTGAGAGAGAGTGTGAGAGTGTGAGTGTGAGAGTGTGTCAGCCTTGCCAACACCCTCACGTACACTGGAGAAGCTTGCCAAACACACACACACACACAGTCATCTCGGCAACTGTGTATAATATCACATGTTTGTTACGAGGGACCGTCGGGTAAAATGGGTGCCAGTCAGACGACCATTTACAGCCACACACCTGACTCTTGGTGAGTTAGTAAACAAAGGGATTACTGCCAGATATCAAGGTTAAGTAAGCTCAGAAATGTGGAACCGTGGATTTTGTTCCTTTTTAATCAAACTTTCTCCTTCAAATTTGGCCAAACTAGTCAAATATAAATGATATACTGAGCATGAATTCTAGAATCTCATTTGCATGGATACCGTGCTAGGCAGGCATTACCCAACATGGTGACACAGGCGAGGAACAGCCTACCTGCCTGTAATAAAATTAACTAGAACTAGATCCAGACGTCACCAGGTAATGTGACATCGTTACTTGTGGCAAGTAATGTCAGGTAACGAATCTCTCAACAGTGAACACTTGTTAACTCTGTGAAGACATTAACCACGTCAATCACTTGGCAGTATACATGGCCACATCAACCACTGGATATATAACACAAGTCAACACTGGAAACACCTAGAAATAATTACCACCATTTAGTATCTAGGAGGTTAGGTTAGTATCTAGGAGGTTAGGTTAGTATTAGTTAGTATCTAGGTTAGGTTAGCTTAGCATTTTAAAAGTACCGAATCACCTTCTGTGGTTGATTGTTCAATAAACCCTTGAACTATATGTTTAACACATCTCTAACCCTGTCCATGAAGGACAGAAGAAAATGTATATATGCTGGTTAGCATTGTAAATCTATAGCCACGTCTGTGGTAGAAAATAATAATAAAAAAAAAGTATCTAGGAGCAGTAGCTTAAGGCAAAGAACTAAACATAACCCTAAACTGGGTTCCATCCCATGTTGGAATCCCATTAAATGAGAAAGCCGATGAAACTGCTAAATTAGCAACTCGTCATCCAGTGATCCATGAAAGAATCCAACCCAGTCTAGAGTACATCAAAAACGCCATCACCAAAAAAACTCTCTTCTACTTGCCCCGCTCCTGTGCCAGGTAAGTTACGGGCTCGCCATAGCCCGTGCTACTTGGAACTTGTTCCGAGTAGCTGAATCTATAACAACAACAACAACCAAAACAACTCGCACATCTCAACAAAGCTCATCTACAACAGCCAGTAGCAGAAGGTCCTCCTTGCAAGCATGAAAACTTGCCAATCAACTGTTGTTATTGTTATAAATAGCCTCCTGGTGCTTCGGAGCTCATTAACTGTTTAATAATTGTAAACAAAGCCGCCAAAGATTGAGAAAAAATGTACAGGTTCGTAAGTGCTTTCGTGAATCTGGCCCCCAGATTATTACAAGACAAGCTTGGGAACCTGGAAACCTCTAGAAATCGAGTACAGGTACTCCACAGGTTAAGAATACTTCATCAACCACTTATTCACCAAGGTCGCCAGATGCTCCACGATCGAGACACATGAGGCTGTATCACGTGTTCATGATACACGGTCATGACAAACCAAATACTGTCTCGGGAAGCTCCTGCCAGCACCCACAGTCTGGTGGAACATTACAGCCCAGACAACAGCAATTGTCGGTGCGGAGTCATTGACTTGAGTCACGAGTCACCCATATTGATTCACCTGAGGTCCATTACATTAATTAAATTCACAATTATCTCTCCATTTTTATATGCGCTAATTAAAAAGGATATGCCTCAGAATTAAATAAAAATATATGGAAAGAACATAATCCATTTAATTATATATTAGTTGGTAGTTAAGGAAGCCAGCGGGAACCCAACTGATGGAATAGTTGAGATGCCTCGTCTTACTCTACAGCACAGTGTATGATGTATAGAGCCTCTATAGGGACGTGTATAGAGCCTCTACAGGGAGGTGTATGGAGCCTCTACAGGGAGATGTATAGAGCCTCTACAGGGAGGTGTATGGAGCCACTACAGGGAGGTGTATAGAGCCTCTCCAAGGTATACATGGAGAACTCCTTGATAGTTCTCAAATTGATAGTTAATTTATATATAATTTATATATATATATATATATATATATATATATATATATATATATATATATATATATATATATATATATTATTAATTATTCTCTACTGTATATTTTTGATTTAATATTAAAAGTGTGAATTTTAGCTTTAAGAGATTTGTAAGGGCTAAGACGAACCGTGAAGGGCTACAGTGCAGGCGTTTGTGGAGAGGTGAGTCACTGTGTATGGTGAGTCACTATGTATGGTGAGTCACGGTGTATGGTGCGGGAGGTAAGGTGGACAAGGGCCACACCCGCTTCACGGGCTCCATCACCATCACCACACTGGTGGTGAGCGTGCTGCTGCTGCTGCTGCTGCCACACCTGACTCAACCACACCACCACTGCCACACTACTTCGACCAAAGAGCCAGAGCTCAACCTCCGCAAGCACAACTAGGTGAGTACCCACACGCGTACCATACCTCCTTGTTATCACACACACCACGCCCCTTTCCACACACACCACGCCCCCTTCCTCACACACCACGCCCCCTTCCACACACACCACGCCCCCTTCCACACACACCACGCCCCCTTCCTCACACACCACGCCCCCTTCCACACACACCACGCCCCCTTCCTCACACACCACGCCCCCTTCCACACACACCACGCCCCCTTCCTCACACACCACGCCCCCTTCCACACACACCACGCCCCCCTTCCACACACACAACGCCCCCTTCCACACACACACACCACGCCCCCTTCCACACACACACACCACGCCCCTTCCACACACACACACCACGCCCCCTTCCACACACGCACCACGCCCCCTTCCACACACACCACGCCCCCTTCCACACACACCACGCCCCCTTCCACACACACCACGCCCCCTTCCACACACACACACACACCCCACGCCCCCTTCCACACACACCACGCCCCCTTCCACACACACACCACGCCCCCTTCCACACACACACCACGCCCCCTTCCACACACACACCACGCCCCCTTCCACACACACACCACGCCCCCTTCCACACACACACCACGCCCCCTTCCACACACACCACGCCCCCTTCCACACACACCACGCCCCCTTCCACACACACCACGCCCCCTTCCACACACACCACGCCCCTTTCCACACACCACGCCCCCTTCCACACACACACCACGCCCCCTTTCACACACACACCACGCCCCCTTCCACACACACCACGTCCCCTTCCACACACACACCACGCCCCCTTCCACACACACCACGCCCTCTTTCCCCTCCCCCCCCCCCCCCCACACACGTCTCTATTCCTGTTTACGAATGTTGCGAAAAGGATGAAAATAGGAAATGTATATGACTGCGGCCTGGGATTAGGTGCTTCAGCGGTGGTTGGACAGATGGCTGCTGGCCCACGACCAATACATAGGCCCTTACATTAGGCCCTACAGAAACACTCAATTCCATTGCTACATTACAGCGCCCCCGAGATCAAGACATTATTTGCCCTATCCCGTCCATGGTGGGATGGGATAGGGAAAGGCATGTCCTTCGTTACATGCACCACACACCTTTTCCAATTACAGAAGGCTAGTTAAAAACGAAGATGACTGACAAATTACAGGGAGATCTGGATGGACATTAGCATTGTCGGGTAGGCGTTTCCATAGGTTTATAACCCTATGGGTGAAAAAACATCTCCTGTTTTCCGTATTACACACACACACAGTAAGGCCTGTCCCCACACACACCCACAAAGTTAATTGACAGTTGAGAGGCGGGTCGAAAAAGCCAGAGCTCACCCCCCCCCCCCCACAAGCACAACTAGGTGACTACACACACACACACACACACACACACACACACACACACACACACACACACACACACACACACACACACACACACACACACACACACACCTCAGGAATCTGTACACCTGTTGATTGACGGTTGAGAGGCGGGACCAAAGAGCCAGAGCTCAACCCCCGCAAACACAACTAGGTGAGTACAACTAGGTGAGTACACACACACACAGATGCTCAGATGAGTCACAGAGATGTTAGGAAGTTTTCTTTTAGCGTGAGAGTAGTGGGAAAATGGAATGCACTTCAGGAACGGAGTCATTGCTGTAAACAACCGATGCTCGAAAGGCGGGATCCAAGAGTCAATGCTCGATCCTGCAGACACAACTAGGTGAGTACTAGGTGAGTACACACACACACACCAGGGCCCTTCCCCGCACGACGTATTAAATAAGAGTGGCCAGGAAGTATTTATATGAGACAAAGCTCCCTGGGGATCTCCAAATACACACCTGACCAGTGAGGGAGTGAGTGAAGTAGGGGTGACCATGCCTCCTGACCACGCGAATGCACTCTATTCCCCCTCCTACCACACACACACACACATCATGCCACTGCTCACCTAGCAGTAAATAGGTACCTGTGAGCTAGACAGCTGATACGGGCTGCATCCTATGTATACTCACCTAGTTGTGCTTGCGGGGGGGGGGGTTGAGCTTTGGCTCTTTGGTCCCGCCTCTCAACTTGACTTCAATCAACTGATGTACAGATTCCTGAGCCTATTGAGCTTTATTCATTTGAAACTGTGTATGGAGTCTGCCTCCACCACACTGCCCAATTGATTCCATTTCTTATCTACCCTGACACTGACAAAATTCTTTCTGTCTCTGTGGCTCATTTGGGTACTTACAATACCTTTGATCCCCCTTGTCTGTGTTGTGTGTGTTAGAGAAATATATGTAGTAGAAATAATAAAGGAAAATGGTTCCTCGAGAGAGAGAGAGAGAGAGAGAGAGAGAGAGAGAGAGAGAGAGAGAGAGAGAGAGAGAGAGAGAGAGAGAGAGAGAGAGAGAGAGAGAGAGAGAGAGAGAGAGAGCCAGAGGCTTAGGGCCAACGCAGGAATATCCCTGAAAAAAAAAGTGTGCCAGAATTTAAACATAAAAACAAAAGTAAAGACAAAAAACATTGTCTGCAATAATAATTAAATAGCCGGGGGCGGTAATAAGAACATAATTATTCC